>NC_057358.1:93197552-93497552 GCF_016509475.1 Prionailurus bengalensis
GAAAACATGCAACATATTAGTCAACAAAACACAGTATTTTAGAATAAAAGCAATTTAATATTTTTTTATTAAATAAACAAAATCTCGCAGCATGCAATAACTTACCAGTCCTCATGCTTCATTACCCTGTCTCATATTTAGCGTACGTGATGGATCTGGCAACAGTGACCATCAGTGGCCTAGGATAGTGTCATGTTACTACTATAGATCGAAGTAACAGAAGGATGTTAGAAAAACTCTTATTTTCACTTTTCTAGAACCTACCTCCAGGCTCACTGAAGAAGTACCTAATTTCTTTTAGCCCTTAGTTCTGTGTAAATCTGCATTACTAGATCAGAGGATGATACTTAAAAATATATTACATCCATTCAACTACCTGATTGGCTGTAAAAACTGGAGCAGCTTCTTTAGGGGTCTTCCAAACAAACTGCCTTTGATATTCAGAATTTCTCAAGATATCATGTGAAGGAACAACAGTCAGTCCTGCTTTCTTCCGAAGAACTCTATTCAACTGTTAGGGAAAGAAAAACCCCACCCACAGTCATTAAAAGTTTCTGTTCAAACTTTTTCTTTTACTGTGGTAAAAACAAAAACCAAAAAGACATTATAACATATTTCGTATAACATGAAATCTACCCTCTTAACAAATTTTTAAGTATACGGTATTGTTAATTACATGCACACCGTTGTACAGCAAACTCTTTTTAATTGATGATCTCTCTTTTAAACTATTTAAAATTTCTTTCTGAATATTGTCAATGAATCATTGTGCATCCCAGAAAAAGACAGCACCTCTCAGTCTCTTCCTACCAATTTTTCACAATTAAATCTATGACTAAGAAACAGCAGCACCTTGCCTTATTCACACATTGCCTCTGCGACACCCCTTCCCTTGCCCACCACTTACACATCACCTTCCTTGATTCTACTGTACCCCCTGGTTTTCGCAACGAGCCACAGATTCTTCACCAACGCTTCTGAATGCCTCTCCGTGGTTCCAGTCCACAGTGGACACGAAATGGGGAAGAGGTAGTGGACTGGAGAAAAATGTGGGAGGCAGTGAGATGTCTGCACAGGTCCCCAAAGCCTATGCTTATGTGCTTGCAGGGATGTTCCACAGGCCAGGTGTGACATAGGAGAGCAGAACTCCAAGATCTTTGAGATCCTGCCAGAACTGCCCTTCCTTTTGCATTCTGTCAATTGAGATGTTGTTTGTGTCCACAATAAGAAATTGAAAAGGGCCTAGGTAGAAGTCAGCTCACCACCCCTGCCAGAGGTAATGGCTTACTACTCCCCTTCTCTGTCTCAATTTGATCTCTCCCTTAGGACTCTGGTGCTGATATTTGATGAATAAAATCCAGAGGCAGGCTGCCCATCCAATGAAGAGATATCTTAGTATAACCAGTACAAACTGGCAACTATTAAGAATAGAACTCATAAGAGGCACCTGGGTGGCTCAGTCGGTTGGGTGTCCGACTTCAGCTCAGGTCATGATCTCACAGCTCATGGGTTTGAGCCCCGCATCAGGCTCTGTGCTGACAGTTCAGAGCCTGCAGCCTGCTTCGGATTCTGTGTCTCCCTCTCTCTCTCTCTACCCTCCTCCGCTCATGCTCTGTCTCTCTCTGTCTCAAAAATAAATGAACATTAAAAAGAAAATTAAAAAAAAAAGAATAGAACTCATAATAACTAAAGTCAACAGCCTCTTAACTATTCTATAAGATATTAGATTAAAACAATAAAACAATGGAAAAATTTTAAGCATAAAATGTAGTATTAGTGAAATGATGACATTTACAAAGAATTCTACGCTTTTGAAAAGAAATACTGTGAATATACCTACCCCATTATCTACATTTTCTGAAAGCAGCTTGGTAGAATGCTCGAGTTCCTCATTTTCATTAACCGGTATATGACCTTCTATTACATCCTCATTATTTTCCACAATATCTGAAGCCCCTTCAGCTCTGGAGTCTGTAGAGTGAGACCTGGTTCTTTTGGGAACCCTGGAGGCTGCTAGTGCAAGAACTCTTTCTTGGTTAACATCTTCTTTTTGTTCTGCTTCTTGTAATTCTGTTTCTGCGGCTTCAGGTTTTGGTGATACAATACCATTCTCTGAGATGGCTCCATTCCACTCAAGAGATTTTGAAATTTGTGGATCATGATAAGGGACTCTTCTTTTTGAAATAAAACTTGGCTCTTTGGTGATTCCTACAAAATATAGTATACAGAAATTGCCATAAAGCTCTACCATAGCATAAAGTTACAAAGACAACTTTTAATAACACTTAAGAGAGGAGAAATGGAACTGAAAAATCCCAGGTGAGATACACACAATGTCCTTAAAGTTGCAAGATTTAAAAAAAAAAAAAAATAGGTATAGTTTGTTCTTCAACATAAAATCTTTAATTTTGCTTTTAAAAAGTATTAACGTTTTTTTGACATAAAAAAAATTAAAAATTGGGGTCACAATGTTCGAGTTACCCCAACACAAGTCACTAGAATCGCAACGTGACGGGCCTGGCAAAGCCAGCAGGACACGTTGCCTCCGTTTCTAATTACTTTCCTGTGCTACTTAACAGAACAATGGGCCCTGGTACTGTCAAAATTTGGAACTTTTCACAAAGCTTCTCTTATGCACAGTAGACCAAGGTGAGAAGGGATGAGATGTCATTATGCTGGATCTTGGTTCTACATTTGCTTTGATTTCCTGAGAATTAAAGAGAATGAACCCTTTTAACAAGAGCTAAGATACTATTTCTCTATATTTCTGTCTGGCAAGCAAATGTCCAAAAAACTTAACCTTCTACCCAAGTAAGAGGAGCTCTGTGGAATGACAGCCACTGAGACACTGTCCTAGTTTGGGGCCATTCTTTAAATAGAAAGAAGACTTAGCAGGGTGGGGAAGAAAGAGTAAGACTAGAGGGAAGGAGAGGAAAGGTGGACTGAAAATCTGGCATGAGTTCTTTAGCCTCTGTCAAGGATGATTTGGCCATGGAACCCAGGGTCCCCTCCCTTACAAGACTTCCTTAGATTAGTGGTCTTCAAACTGGGTGCATATGTGTCTGGAGGCATATGGAGACATTCTAGGGGATAAGCAGAAATGGGCCGCGTAAGGGAATCATTTTGCAGATCTTAACTCTGTATGCACTATTATCCCAACGTTGGTCTGCCTGAGAGTTGCACCTGCTGTCTGCAGTCTTCGTTCCCACCCCCGCCTTCCCACTTCACAAAAGGAAGACACACCTCTCAGCCAGCCCCAAGGAATAAAAAATTCTCGTAGGTGGGAAAGACAAAGGGACAATTCAAAAAAGTATAACTACCAAGAGAGAGTACCTGACAGCAAAGCAAAGAAGGCAGAGATGACAAATAACAAAAGAACAGTGCCTTATTTCACCCATCTTCACACTTTTCCCATCCAACTATCTTAGAATTAAAACTCGGGGGTAAGAGGGTTGTCATGCGAAATGAATACATGTTAACACATGTTAACACATTTATAGGGATTGAAAAATAAAGTTAGACTTTGTTCTCACAGCAAATAATTCTAATTTGCCTGATTAGTTTGCCAATGAGGACTAACTTTACCACTTATATGATGAACATTTACCGTAAAGTGAATCAGCTATATTGGCTGCTCCAAAGTTTTAACAGAACGTAAGTGAAACATATGCATGATATTCCATATGCCAGAAATCACATCCTTTGATTTCACTTTGTTACAAACTGAATTTGTTACACTTATGATTAAAAAAATTAAATGTCAACTTAAAAGTGTGAGGGCCACCTAGATGGCTCAGTTGGTTAAGCACCGACTTTGGCTCAGGTCATGAACTCACGGTTCACAAGTTCGAGCCCCACATAGGGCTCTCTGCTGTCAGCACAGAGCCCACTTTGTATCCTCTGTCCCACTCTCTCTCTGCCCCTCCCTGCTCGCACACATGCACTTGCTCATGCCCTCTCTCGCTCTCTCTCTCAGAAATAAATAAACATTAAAAAAATGTGAAAGGATGCAAAGACTTTCTAAATACTTTTAAGGGATATGAAAGCAAAAATTTGAAGACCATTGCTCTAGACTTCTCTCTGTTTCAACACAGAGAGGCTTCTGGTAGAAGAGCAAAATGAAAGGGGAAGATTCTCAAGTGGTCTGCCATAATCTCTGAGCACCAGCAAAAATACACTAAGGGGAAAAAATACACTGTTAACAGAACACCCAGCCAGTCCTAGGTAAAATGGCTGTTATTCCTCCCACCTGCCTTTCTGAAGTTCTCACTCTGCCCCTCCCCCTAATCTAATTATTTCCCATTCACATATCTCCCCTAGACCATTCCTGCTTTCATAATGTACCATACTCTAAAGTGGCTTTGCTCCCAGTCTTGTCTCAACATACCCACCCTCAAATGTAACTGATCTAAGCTACAATGTTATGGGCACAACAGTCTGGTTAACCAATTCCACAGTATCATAACAGGCCATCAGTGGGATATATATACTTTAAGATTTATTTTGTATGAATCTAATAGAGCCTCAAATTTGTAGAATTTCGAGTCATTTGGAGGACTGAGCACCATCTTGCCCAAGAAGCAGAGACATCCAGTGTTTGAAGTCAGGCTCTGGGCAAAGGATCCTGATGCTTCAGAGGAACCGAGAGCCACTGACTCTAGCCCACTTTTCCCTTTTCTCTCCAAATCTAATCCCAGAAACCCTCTCCTCATTTTACTAATTTCCCAGGCTTGGGAAAATTATGCTTATTTCTCATACATCTTTTCTTTTCTTGGCTTCAAATATCTAATATTTGAGGGACATACATACCATGCATAAAGCATGCTCACATGTGAGGCCCCAAGCACTCATCTGTATATATGCACCTGCCCCTTAACAAGGAATATCTCATTTAACCCCTCCCAGAAATCCTGTGCAATGGGCTTCCTAAACCCCACCTGGTAAAACAGGGCAAATTTTCCCAAGATCAAAGCTAATGGAGGTCCAAACTCACATTCATTCATTCAAATACTGGTTTGCATAAGCACTGGAGGAGGTGTCATCTACTAGGCAGTAAGACAACCAGAGCCCTTGCTCTTCAAGATCTTCTATTCTAGTGAGGGCCAGTGAAACAGGCAGGTAGGATAAAGTCACTCTGTTTCTTTTCCTCTGCACCGTTCTCTGGGAAACCTTGGCCTAGGGCTGACTTCCCTGGGATACCAGGAGGAAACATGTGTGATGACAAAAATACAGCCTCTGAACTCATGGGCTTTCAACAAAACAGATTTGATTTCACATCATGGTTTTGCCATTACTAGCTATGAACTTTGGGCAAGCTACTTAATCTAAGTTTCCCTTCCTCAAGACCTTGGGAGAACACCTCCCCAGGCTTGACTGCTCTCAGCCGTCCCATCTCAGCTCAAGTATGACTCCTCAGAAAGGCCTTTCTTGACCACTGAAGCTAAAGTGGCTTCCTTCCAACCCACCCCTCCCCCAAGTTATCTATATGCTAGCCTATAACAACTTGAAGTCCCCTAGTTTATTTATTGAGTTACTTGTTTACTTTTTTTGCCCACAATTAAGGGTCTTTGTCTGATTCAAGGCTATGTCCCCAGAAGCTGGGAATAGTCCTGGCCTATAGCAAGCCCTCAGTAAATAGCTGTTAAACAAATATGTCAACCAGACCAATGGAACAATGTTCACAATTCTTAATCATTTTTGCAAACTTAACCCCAAGCTTTATTTAAGTTACAACGACTATTAGTTTGTTCAGCTTACCTAATTGATCCGATCTAAGTCCAGCCCATGGGTACCTTCTCCCCACCGAGGGATTATAGGACTCTGACAAATACGACTTTTTCCACAGAAAGTTTCTCTGGTATTCACTCAGCCCCTGAGATACAAAATAAAATTTAAGTACAACGCAATTAATGGACATTGTTTTAAAAAAAAGACATCAGTAAAATAATTTCGGAACCATGAAAAGAGTTGAAAGCCTGGAGATTGATAAACACAGAAGAGCTCCCTAATAACAACTAATATTTACCCAGCCCTGTGCTAAGCAGTTCACACGTCTTCTATCCTTTAATCCTCACAACCACTTGAGGCAGATGCTGGCAGGAATCCGACTCCCTGAGCAGCTACCTTTTTGCTGGTTGTCTGATTCCAAAGCCTGAGCTCTTGTCTGATAACAGGTGACAATCTAAATCCCCATCGCTATAATTATCCTTACTGAGTACGCCGGCAATGAGTACACAGTATCAGGTATTAGGCCTAGTACCTCTCGCAATGTTGTAAAGTCAACCAAAGACGAATTCCCATCCCGTTCTGGATACAAGCCCTTAAGATAAAAGAATAAAACAGGGTTTGTGGAAGGCTGTGGTCAACTGTTATGCTGATGGGTGCCTGACCCTGACACCTACCACCTACCTGAAACTTACGCACAACTATGAAAACTGTATATTTCTTACACCCTATCTTTACCTAGCCAGGGTCCCACTTCTCGATCCTTTAAAAGACATAGGCACTTTAAAGTTTTAAAGGGCAGGTAGGGGGCGGAGGGTAAAAGGCTGAGATGTGAGATGGGCTACAGGTGTCCCAATCTGAAGCCACCTTAGATCCCATTACAAAGCGCCCTCCTTCCATCACCACTCCCCTGTGCCCTCCAAAATCAATCTCTCTCAACACCACCAAACGCCTCCATACTGCAACTCGGAAATGTGTGTGAGCGGAGAGGGAGCTAGGTGGAGGAGACAAGCATCCCTCAGGATCTTGGCAAGCAGGCTCGGGAGCTGACAGGCATTGCGGGGCCCAGGAGCGCCGCGCAGAAAGCCAGCGCGGCCCCCGCGCCGGCACCCGCCCCGCCACGGCTCCCCCCCCCCCCCCCCCAGCAGACTTCGGATCTGGAGACCACGGCCTCACCTTGAAGCGCACCGGCATGTCGCTCGGCGCTAGAGCCCCCGCCACTCCGACAGTTAACGGGACAAAAAGCCCCGAGGGGGCGGGGCGACAACAGTCGGTTCCCTAGCAAAATCCTCAGCCTGGCGTCCCCGACTACGCGCCGGCGCACTCCGCGCTTCCCTCCTTGAGCCCCTACGCTCTGCCTTTCTCCGCCCATTCTGAGGTTTAAGAACCAATAGAGACCCCGAGAACTTCTTGCCGTCATTAAGATTCGACCAATCAGTGCCCGAATGGGGGACGCCCGCCTCCCGTGACAAATCCCAGCGACTAACAGAAATGGCGGGCGAAGACTGGCCAATGAGGCTCCCGGAACCGGGTGGGTGGGGCCCCGCGGGAGCTTCGTCCTGGGGAGAGCTCAGCGGCTGCTGGTCTTGAGGGTCGTGTGCGGCTGTGGGTGTACCTGCAGGTGGGATTCGTATGTCACTGGCCTCGCTGGGCCGGGTTCGTGACGTCAGAAAACATGAAGGTGTGTTCTTAATTCCAAATCTGTGACGAAACCGAAATGTTTTCTTTTTCTGAAATGAGAATGTTCAGGTCTGTTCTCCTGAATATCAGGTCCTACAACTGACAGCCATGTTACATCACTTACTGTCGCATCAAAAGGGATAGGCTAAAAAGAAGTATTGCTTAGGCAGGCAAAAAAAAAAAATTATTTACTCTTGAAAGATAAACTGCTTACTTTCAGTGATGTTTTTGCCTCCCACTACCTCGCCCCCGCAAAAAAAAAAAAAGTATATATAGCTCTTAATATTAGAAAACATTAATGATGCTTGTGAGTCTCAGCTTCTAAAGCTTCAGCGTTGTCTCTCCTCTCATTCATTTAAAAAAATAAAATTGCATCTGATTTCAATAGACTTGCCATCATCATCAGTAAGTATTTTTTGAGATTCTCCCATTGACAGAACACTGTGCTGGGAAAGAAATAAATTGTCCGGACAGGTCTCTAACATACTTGCAGAGAATGAACATATATTTATTCAATAATGTATAATGATCATTGTGCTAAATTGTCAAATGGCAGGTATGGTGATAAGGGCTACAGGAGTTGGAGGAGGGAGTTGTCCTTCCTTAAGGGCAGAGATGATTAGAAGAAGCCTCAGGAAGAAATATTCGGACTCACCCTTGGAGATTAGAAGGACTGAAATAAAGAGGAAAACGGGACGATCACAGGGCAGATGTCTGAATGGAATACTGCCCAGTTTCTTCCAGGAACAATGAAAATAGTGTCTTTACTTTTGTCATTTGTTGACTAAAGAAAAGTATACCCTCTTTTAAACTTTCAAATATTAATAGCAATCCTTGATGCTCTAAGCATTTTCTGCAAAGACTTGTCTTCCTGAATCCTAATTGATGTCTCTGTTCTTCTTCATCATCACTGAGATACTTAAAAATTCATTTGAAAGAGCCACCTGATACCTGAAACAAAGAGAATATTAAATTAGCCCCTATGTGGCCATGCATCCAGGGGGCCCTTGATAAATGTTAATTGGTGATGACAGCATCTCTGTCGTGTAAATTGAGAATGGCACAAACAAGACACAGCGGAACATAAACTGAAGGAGGTCCTCTTCAGGAAAACAGTCCAGATTGCACAGAGTAGGAAAAACACAGCTCTGGTTGTATATACAGCTTTGTTAGGACAGAAGGCTGAGGCGAAGTCAATAAAAACAGGCATGTAGAATGTAGCCTGTCTGCTAAACAAGGACCATGGTAACTGCAGTAGGGCTCTGCTGAGAAGGGAATAAAGGACAAGAGCGGCAGATGGGAAAAATAACGGAGTCACAACCGGGGTTGGCTGAGAGGTGCTAAAGGGACTCAAAGAAGAAGAGTACTTTGCCTTGTTATTCTTAAATGAAAGCCTCCTCAAGTTTATGAGGCAAAGACGTAGACATGCAAAAAGGGACAACCTTAGTATATGAGCCTGTGTTTTACCAGCTTTTACACTCTCTACTACTGCAAGAAACAGACCCAGCACCTACAAAGTTCCACCCAAGTGTTTGGGGGAGTCCCAGGAGGTGTCTCACATGTGCTTACAGCTACCACATACAGTACGCAGGGCAACACTGCCTCTCATTTCAGTAGCCACACATCTGCATGTGTCACTCTTGCTGCTGGCCACCACAGCCACAAGTGCTGAGTACTCAGCCTCCACTGGGCACAGCATGAAGCCTTCTCCGACTGCCCAGTCCTGCTGGTGATCTGTGACAAGGCACCTCCCTCTCCTTTTTGTGTTACCCTCTATTAAGTGAGTATCAAAGTGTCCTGGAGGGTTTTTCCATTTGTATTTCAGCCTTCCCTCTCTCCAAAGGGAATTCCATGGAGTCTGGGCCAGAAAGTAATCCTCAAGTGATAGGTTTCGTTCTGTGTCATTCTATGACATTCTATTCTAGATGAGCTTCTCCCTTCCACAGCCAAGCCTCTCTTCCTAGGACGAGAGTGTCATACCTGGCTCCCTCTTCCCTTTGTTGATGTCTCTGTTTCTCATGCAAATAGATTTCTCTTAATTCTCTGTGAGAGATTAAATTGGTACCACCTCTAATGAAGGACAATTTTGCAGTCCTTTGACCCAGAAATTCTACTTTTATAACTTTATCTTACAAATATACTTGCCCGTATGTGAAAATTATCTATTGAAGGTTTTTTACTGTATTGGAAACAACTTAAATGTCCATCTGCAGGGGACTAGTTAGATGTATTGTGTTTCCTCCAGGGCCCAGAGCGAGAACAGGCTATGCAGCAGGCCCAGATGACAGTGCAGGCCGCTCTGCTCCCTAGGGCTTCCACCCCAGCAGGTCCAGGTGGGTCGGACCCGCTTCTGGTGTCAAGTGTTATATCCATCAGGGTCTGGCTGGGAAAACTGAAACTACCAGAGGCATTTCCAAAAAGAAAGCTTAACATAAACTATTGGTTAATGAGTTACTAGAGAACTTTGAAAAGATAAAAGGAGAAACAGGATAGTAATTCCAGAAAGCAGCTCACACCCCTGAGGTTGGAAAAGCAAAGGGAAATGTTGATGTTACTGAAACACAGAGGTTTGCCCTAGAGGCCTCGGAGTTGACGAGACCTCTGCCCAGCTGGTACTGGTGCCTCTTAGGGAACAAAGTGAAGCTGCCCCTGGGAATGACAGAAAGGGAGGGAAGGAAGGAAGGAAAAGAGCGAGAGAAAGAAAGAAAGAAAGAAAGAAAGAAAGAAAGAAAGAAAGAAAGAAAGAAAGAAAGAGAAAAGAAAAAGTTGGAGACTGAACCAACTACTACCATGGAGAAAACAGTCATCATTAAGGTGCTGCTGAGAGCAAAAAGCGAGTGAAAGCAGGCATTCTGGTCTCTAGTGTCCTCTCTTAGCAGACCTAGAGGGAGTTAGTCAGCAGGATCCAAAGGATCTGCACAGCCCAAAAGGTAAGATTGAAAGTGAAAGACAGTAACTTAGTAACTTCTACCTATCCAACCCTTTAAAAGAAAGAAGCATTTTTTTTAATGAGCTAACATGGAAGGAGTTCAAAAAAAAGGCAAGTTACAGGTGTGTATAGTATACCATCAGTTGGCATAAGAGAAAGACAAAAGAAAGAAAAATGATGTTATCATTCACAGACACTTTTTCCCTCACTCATAAGTCCAACTTCATTAGTAGCAGCTATGAAGATGAAGAACATTTCATACAGCTTATAAATATATGGAGACTTTAAGGTATTGATAGCTACTACAACTATTCTCTTCGCATGAAATAACGCCTTTGACCCTTTCTAGATTTACTTTGATTTACACATATTGCAATAGGTCTGTTTTCTCTTTTAGAGACAAAAATATATCAAAATCCTTTAAAAACAACTTTTATTTGCACTTGAGATATAAATATACTACCCATTAAATTAAAAACAAGAAGTCAATCACTCCACAAACCTAACAATCTCCTATCATTTTCAAAGCAGCAATTGAAACATTGGAGAATTTGTATTTGTATTCAAATTTGTATTTGTGTTGAATCTATATGTGCCTCTAACGATATTTTTATTTTACAAACAAAAATACACTGCATATAAGCAAAATACTATCAAAGGGTTGAAGAAAGAAGATACAAAGAAGAGTAAGATACAGCCCGTTTCAAATCTGATTACAGTTGAATGAAGGAACAGACATACACACAAAGAACACAGGAAATGATAGAAGGATTCAAGAAAGGGGCTAAATGTGAGCACTCTGGTATTCTGAAGATGCTTTTAAATCTAGTGCCAGAAAGTTTGATCCAAGACTGCAGACTAAAGAGCAGACAGGATAACAGAGCTGCTTTTAAGTTCCATCCTGGGAAACACCTGATCGAGAGAACCTTTCACTTTCTCTTTTGTTCTGCCCTAGGTAGCTGAATCCAGGCCAGAACTAACATTTGCTCAAGATTGGGTCTCAAAAAGGTAAGTTACTTGCTCTCTGTTATCTTATTTTCCCTGGCTGCTTTAGAAATCAGAGTAAAGCTGTTTTAGAAACCACCCTACAATCAACACAGTGATGCATCAGCCTATGTTTGCGTATATGTGATTTTTTCTGAAATACCTTGCAAGGTAACTGAAATTCCAGTTTCCAGGCTTAGTAATGCTCTTGAGCTCTGTAACTTCCTCTTGGGTCATATACGTGGGCTTTCCTTGGTAAATCTTGATCTCAGTCTCTGCCAAAAAGCAATCAGTCAGACAGCCGCTTTCTTTGGCATTTTTCCATAAGTTTTAACTGCTTTTTCCTCACATGAATGAATTTCTGATTACATGACTGAAAAGAAAAATGACAAAATTAAATCAATGGATTCTGTTTCAGAAGCAAAATTGCTGATACTTCACATTAGTTTCAGTAAGAATCAAATAAACAGGGTGTGTGATTAAGACTTACCGATGAGCCAAGTGCAATTTATCCTCCAGACTTTTCGCCGTGGGATGCCTTTGTTGACAAAGAAGTGTCTGGCTTTTGAATCAATGGGGCACCTTTTGGAGGGACTCCAGGTTCTCTTGACAACATGAACTTTTTTTCCTTTTTTTTTTTTTTTTTTTTTTTTTTTTTTTTTTGGTGAGCCTGAGGGACTTCTAGCCATACAAGGCCATGACTGAATAAAGAAAGTAATTCTTAGTAAGGCATAAGTCACTGCAAGCCTCACATACCATAATAACATGTTGTGCCTCCACTGAACAAGACACAGAGAACAAAATTTGAAGGCACATAATTCTTTTCATTTTAACGCCTTCACTGTTGATGATTTTGTTATCAAAAAATTGCCTTCCCTTTTCGTCAGTGATTATTGTCCTAAGTCACCATCGCTAGGAAAGTATCCACAAGGACACAGATTTTTCTGGAATCACTAACTCTGTAGATTTGGAAGCATTAATTCTCTGACCACTTAAAACCAGGTGTCGTGTCTTAAGGTCAGACCAGAGGACACTATCCACTGTCTTCCTGAGAACCTTCTAAATCTCTACCCTACTCCAAAATAAATTTTGAAATATTGTTTTATCATGTAGTATATAGGCACCTTAATAACTTCAGGTCAAGACCAAACGCCTGCCATTATTCCTACTGAAATCACTGTTCTATTAGCAATGCTATATCAAATACCAATAAGGGACTAAGAATTTTTCAGAACATAAATCAGTTTTCCTCTCCTTAGTGACTTAATAATTGTTGATTCCCTTAAAACATTCATTTGGGTTTTGCTGGAGCAATGAGTTCATAAAATCTTAGTACTATGTGGTTCATTCTCTCAGCTTCCAGTAATTGAATTAATAATGTTTGACAGTATAGTGATATGCCAATTGTAAAATACTGCACAATGAATTTAAAGAAATTGTTTCAGGGGCGCCTGGGTGGCGCAGTCGGTTAAGCGTCCGACTTCAGCCAGGTCACGATCTCGCGGTCCGTGAGTTCGAGCCCCGCGTCGGGCTCTGGGCTGATGGCTCAGAGCCTGGAGCCTGTTTCCGATACTGTGTCTCCCTCTCTCTCTGCCCCTCCCCCGTTCATGCTCTGTCTCTCTCTGTCCCAAAAATAAATAAACGTTGAAAAAAAAAATTAAAAAAAAAAAAAGAAATTGTTTCAATATCACGGAGCACAACTTACAGAATAAGTTTCAGGAATCCTTTTCATTTGAGTTAATCATAGCTGTGGCAGATACTGAGGCTGACACTCCAAATCCATTCCAGCCTCCTTCTCATGCACTGCAGAAGCTAGAAAGCTAAAGTCCCTTTGACACTAGACCCCTTTGCAGCTGATGGTCAGGTGTAACTTACATTTTGCTGATGAGAAGCACTTGCATAAATTGAATTAGATGGGAGAAAGAAAGACAAAGCATAAGCAACTGTTGTGGTTATGGCGGTAGCAGCAGTAAGTTATGGCAGTAGCAGCAATAGCATGGTTATGAAAAGGTAGCTCTATCAGCAGCTTCCTGGTCACCACAGCAGTGATCGATTTCTGGAGCCAGGGCTTAGAGAGGTGGCTTATTATTAACTTAGCATTGAATTTCCTGGTTCTACAACTTCCTGACATTAGTGAGTCTATCTGTCTCTTCTAGAATTTACTCCTCTGCATTCCCAAGGATTCTGTAAGCCACTTTGTGTCAGTCATCTATTGCTACAATAATACTGTATAACAAACACCCCCAAAAGGAGTGGCTTAAAACAATAACCATTTAGTATTGCTCATGACTCTATGGGTCAGTTGGCCAGTTCTAGTAGCCTCGGTTGAGCTTGGCTGACCTCACTGAGCTTGCTCAGTGGTTATTTGGTGGGTAAACTAGAAGCTGGCTGGTCTCCAACGACCTCAAGTAGGAAAACTCATCAATGCTCCCTCACCTTCCAGCAGGCCAGCCTGGATTATTCTCATGGGATAGGAGGGTACCAAGAGGGAGAGCAAAGTGTGCAAGGCCTCTTGAGGATTCGGTTTAGAAGCAGCACACCATCACTTATCCCTTCTACCACATTCCATTGGCCAAAGCAAGCCAAACAGCCAACCCAGATTTAAGACTAGGGAAACAGGGGTGGCTCAGTCGGTTAAGCATCTGACTCTTGGTCTTGGCTCAGGTCGTGATCTCACGGTTTGTGAGTTCAAGCCCCACATCGGGCTTCGCACTGACAGTGCAAGGTTGGGATTCTCTCTCTCCTTCTCTCTCTGCCTCTCCTCTGCTCCTGCTCTGTTTCTCTCTCAAAATACATAAACTTAAAAAAAAAAAAAAGAGTAGGGAAACAGAGTCAACCCTTGATGGGAGGAGTTACAAAGTCACATTATAGAGGAGGAATGAAAATTTAGGTCTATTTTTTCAGTAAATCTGCCTCAACACTGAATACCCTGAAAATACCGTCTCTGCTTTAAATATCTGAATTAGTTATGTTCTCTGCAGTTTAACTCTGACCAATACAATGGTGGGTTATATATTTGCATTTATCTCTATTCCCTCTCAAAACACTATAAAATGACAGTAAATGGATAAACCAGGTATAAATTGGTGAGGTCAAAGAGAATGGCAGAGGAGACAACTGCAAAATAGAGATGTGGACAAATATTGGTGACATGGAAACAGAGTCGTACAGGCTGGGCTCTGTGAGAAAGAGATGGACCCTGAGATGAAGTTGAAGGTGTTGAATGTTTATTACTGAAGGCCCTTGGGATCAACATCTGTGGAAGGGAGGGCAAGGGAGCAGGACTGGGTAGAAGTCAGGTTTAAAGCAGCCCTGACAACCTCAACTAACCCCATGGGGAGTCCAGAACTAAAAGAGCCTGTGAGACATGCCCTGTGCTGGGCTATTTAATGGGCTTCCCTAGAAAGAACATGACCTTGGGTAAGGCAGCTCCCTCCAGTGGAGGTCACAGTATAGCACACAGACAGGAGGCAACTATCCTTCCCTAAAGTGGAACATGGACAAGTGCATCACCATAAGCATGTTCCTACTAAGCAATCAATGTTCCTAACAAACAACATGTATTTGAAGCCATAGGCAAAAATATCTCTGTTCCTATTGGGAGCCAGTCTCAATGCAGCTGTTAGAGTTTTAGTCCCCAAATCTTCAAGAGTGAAGGAGGGTCCCTGTCAGCACTGGTACCCTTAGTTCTGGTTCAGAACTCCCACAGACAAAACACTGGGCCTGAATCTCACTGTACCTTTTCCCTTCCCTAGGCTGTCTCCTCTATCTTACCCTGTTGTGGTTCACTTTGCACCTGCATTAGGACATCCACAGCCTTGTGCTTCCAGAGAATCTGGTGGTGTTGGTGCCATGCTAATGGTTAGGAAAGCCAGATACAGGGGCCAGCAGGACATTCTGCTTGTGAATTTCCCAGGCAAAGGAAGGGTGGGAGTTGGAGCTGGAGAGGAGCACAGGAATCCTGACCTTAGAGGGGAGCGAGGGGAAAAGGAACTGGACCTGAGGAATTGGCCTAGAACTTGCCTTTTTACCTCAAGGTGTATAAAACCCACATTCAAAAATATTGTCACCCATAACCAGTAAAGAAACTGAATTAGGAATCAAAAATCTCCCAAAAAACAAGAGTCCAGGGGCAGTTGGCCTTCCAGGGGAATTCTACCAAACATTTAAGGAAGAGTTAACACCTATTCTCTTGAAGCTATTCCAAAAATTAGAAATAGAAGGAAAACTTCCAAACTCTTTCTATGAAGCCAGCATTACCTTGATTCCAAAACCAGACAGAGACCCCCACTAAAAAGAACTATAGGGGCGCCTGGGTGGCGCAGTCGGTTAAGCGTCCGACTTCAGCCAGGTCACGATCTCACTGTCCGTGAGTTCGAGCCCCGCGTCGGGCTCTGGGCTGATGGCTCAGAGCCTGGAGCCTGTTTCCGATTCTGTGTCTCCCTCTCTCTCTGCCCCTCCCCCGTTCATGCTCTGTCTCTCTCTGTCCCAAAAATAAATAAATGTTGAAAAAAAAAAATAAAAAGAACTATAGACCAATTTCCCTGATGAACATGGATGCAAAAATCCTCAGCAAGAGATTACCCAACTGGATCCAACAATACATTAAAAAAAATATTCACCACAACCAAGTGGGATTTATACCTGGAATACAGGACTGGTTCAATATTCTCAAAACAATAAATGTGACTCATCACGTCAATAAAAGAAAGGACACGAACCATATG
Source organism: Prionailurus bengalensis (assembly GCF_016509475.1). Taxonomy (NCBI): domain Eukaryota; kingdom Metazoa; phylum Chordata; class Mammalia; order Carnivora; family Felidae; genus Prionailurus; species Prionailurus bengalensis. The sequence goes on from NC_057358.1 coordinate 93,213,597, forward strand.
ATCCTCTCAATACATGCAGAGAAAGCGTTTGACAAAATACAGCATCCTTTCTTGATAAAAACCCTCAAGAAAATAGGGACAGAAGGATCATACCTCGAGATCATAAAAGCCATATATGAAAGACCCAATGCTAATATCATCCTCAATGGGGAAAAACTGAGAGCTTTCCCCCTAAGGTCAGGAACAAGACAGGGATGTCCACTCTCACCACTGTTATTTAACGTAGTATTGTAAGTCTTAGCCTCAGCGATCAGACAACACAAAGAAATAAAAGGCATCCAAATTGGCCAGGAGGAGGTCAAACTTTCACTCTTTGCAGATGACATGATACTCTATATGGAAAACCCAAGGTTCCACCAAAAAACTGCTAGAACTGATTCATGAATTCAGCAAAGTTGCAGGATATAAAATCAATGCACAGAAATCAGTTGCATTCCTATACAACAACAATGAAGCAACAGAAAGAGGAATCAAGGGATCGATCTTATTTACAATTGCACCAAAAAACATAAAATACCTAGGAATAAATCTAACCAAAGAGGTGAAAAATCTATACACTGAAAACTATAGAAAGCTTATGAAAGAAATTGAAGAAGACACACAAAAATGGAAAGATTCCATGCTCCTGGATAGGAAGAACAAATATTGTTAAAATGTCCATACTACCCAAAGCAATCTACATATTCAATGCAATCCCTATCAAAATAACACCATCATTCTTCACAGAGTTACAACAAATAATCCTAAAATTTGTATGGAACCAGAAAAGACCCCAAATAGCCAAAGCAATCTTGAAAAAGAAAACCAAAGCAGGAGGCATCACAATCCCAGACTTCAAGCTGTATTACAAAGCTGTAATGATCAAGACAGTATGGTAGTGGCACAAAAACAGACACTCAGATCAATGGAACAGAATAGAGAACCCAGAAATGGACCCACCAATGTGTGGCCAACTAATCTTTGACAAAGCAGGAAAGAATATCCAATGGAATAAAGACAGTCTCTTCAGCAAGTGGTGCTGGGAAAACTGGACAGTGACCTGCAGAAGAATGAACCTGAACCACTTTCTTACACCATACACAAAAATAAACTCAAAATGGATAAAAGGCCTCAATGTAAGACAGGAAGCCATCAAAATCCTCGAGGAGAAAGCAGGCAAAAAAACCTCTTTGATCTTGGCTGCAGCAACTTCTTACTCAACACATCTCCAGAGGCAAGGAAAACAACAGCAAAAATGAACTATTGGGACCTCATCAAAATAAAAAGTTTCTGCACAGCAAAGGAAACAATCAGCAAAACTAAAAGGCAACTGACAGAATGGGAGAAGATATTTGCAAATGATATATCAGATAAAGGGTTAGTATACAAAATCTATAAAGAACTTATTAAACTCGACACCAAAAAACAAATAATCCAGTGAAGAAATGGGCAAGAGACATGAATAGACACTTCTCCAAAGAAGACATCCAGATGGCCAACTGACACATGAAAAGATGCTTGACATCATTCATCATCAGGGAGTTACAAATCAAAACCACAATGAGATACCACCTTACACCTGTCAGAATGGCTAACATTAACAACTCAAGCAACAACAGACATTGGTGAGGATGCAGAGAAAGAGGATCTCCTTTGCACTGCTGGTGGGACTGCAAACTGGTACAGCCTCTCTGGAAAACAGTATGGAGGTTTCTCAAAAAATGAAAAATAGAACTATCCTATGACCCAGCAATTGCACTATTATATATTATCACACAATTAATTATATATTAAAAATATATAAGTAAATATATATTATAAATTATACATATAATATATATACATATATAATGGAGTATTACTCGGCAATCAAAAAGAATGAAATCTTGTCGTTTGCAACCACGTGGATGGAAATAGAGGGTATTTATGCTAAGTGAAATTAGTCAGAGAAAGACAAATATCATATGACTTCACTCATATGAGGACTTTAGGACACAGAATAGATGAACATAAGGGAAGGGAAGCAAAAAGAATGTAAAAACAGGGAGGGGGACAAAACATAAGAGACTCTTAAATATGGAGAACAAACATAAGGTTACTGGAGGGGTTTTAGGAGGGGGGATGGGCTAAATGGGTAAGGGGCATTAAGGAATCTACTCCTGAAATCATTGTTGCAGTATATGCTAACTAATTTGGATGTAAATTAAAAAAAATAAATTAAAACAAATTAAAAAGTAATATGTGAAAAAAAAATATTGTCAACACTAGTGAACCAAGAAGAGAAAAAAATATTGACTCCCTAAAATTAATTCCAGTTACAGTCATTTATAAACTGGCTGCTACCATTTATGCCTGATTACCATACGGCACAATAGCAAGTGTACATGTCATGAAGTGTGTGTTCAGTAAATTGATTGGAAAGCTAAACTTTCCACTATATGGACAGCTGTTAGGGTTTGTTACTTCTTCTTGGTGATCCCATAACACTGGAGGGCACATGAGCCAGAGGGAAACTCCATTCTCTTGTGATGAGAGAAAACTCTGGAACAAATCCATGTTTCAAGTCAATGTAACATAAGCTGCTTTGTTATTTGAATCATGATGTTCTCTTGAACATGGGCTTTTATTGTTAAGAAAACAAGTGTCCATTTCCAATATATGCTTCAGCTTAGCCCAGTGCAGTGAAATATGTGCAAATGCTTCGTGAATTGAGAAACATTACAGAAATGTTAGTAGTTCCTGGTATTAGGTGTTAAGAATGATCTCCTTTTGTACCATTTTTGGGGTTTTTTTGGTTTTTTTTTAATTTTTTTTTAACGTTTATTTGTTTTTGAGACAGAGAGAGACAGATCATGAACGAGGGAGGGTCAGAGAGAGAGGGAGACACAGAATCTGAAACAGGCTCCAGGCTCTGAGCAGTCAGCACAGAGCCTGACGCGGGGCTCAAACTCACGGACAGTGAGATCGTGACCTGAGCTGAAGTTGGCCGCTTAACTGACTGAGCCACCCAGGCACCCCCTTTTGTACCATTTTGTACCACTCTTCATCTTTGTTTTTCCTAAACAGTGGAACTCACACAGCCTAACATTACTAATTAGTCTCTAATTTATTATGAACAATACCTTTTCTTGTTACTTATTTTTTACTATTACTTATTACTATTGTTATTGTCTAATATTTGTTGAGTGCTTGTTACATGTCCTAAGCCTATATATGTTGTGCCAGAATGGTTTCATCAGGAAAACAGGGCCACTGTAAATGGTATAGGAATAAGGGGCTTCATATAGAAATGACAGCTTACAGGGGGGTGCTTGGGTGGTTTAGTCAGTTAAGCATTCGACTTCGGCTCAGGTCATGATCTCCTGGTTCATGGGTTCAAGCCCTGCTTTGGGCTCTGTGCTGACAGCTCAGAGCCTGGCGCCTCCTTCAGATTCTGTGTCTTCCTCTCTCGGCCCTTCCACCACTCACACTCTGTCTCTCTTTCAAAAATAAGATAAACATTTTTAAAAAATTTTTAAAGAAATGACAGCTTACATAAATATGAGAAGACCTGGAGGGTTTAAGGTCTAGAAGGTGGCAGCCAGAGCAGTGGAGAGTCACTGATGTGTGAGTCTAGGGCACTAGAGTGTGGATGGAGAGACTCAGCTCCTGGGGTATGTCCAAAATTCCTGCCATAGCTATGGAGTGAGGGCTCACAGAGAGGGCTGTGAGGCCTTGATGAGCCGTAGCAACTATTATTCCAGAAACATTGGTCTCCCTTCACTTTTGCCCTCCAAGTCTTGCGTAAGTCACAAACTCAAAGTCTCTTTCACAAACTCCAACCTGGAACCATGTAGGAAAGGAAATTCTGGGAAAGGTTGTTCCCAACCTTAGATAGGAGTAATGCTGATGGTGTCAAGTTACCATCAGGCAGTGCAGCACACAGACAACTCTAATATCTAGGAAACAAGTGTTACTGTTAACATTTTTTTTTTTGGCAGTTAAAATGCTGAGATGTTCAATAACTTGCCTGAGGTCACATGTTAATAGGTGGCAGAGCTAAAACTCAAACCCAGGTCTGTCTGATTCTCTTGATCATACTTTTAACAACTGTTGTTTAGTGGCCCTTCAAAATCTATAAATACTGATTATCTGTCATAATATTTAACATTATTTCCTATCTCCATGAGTACCAGAGGCAGAGGTTTCAACTATTCTAGAACACTGTGGTTAAGAGATACAGATATCAGAACTAAAGTGATGTGTCAGGGATGCAAGTCTCCTTTGGGGCCAAGCTGGGACATTTCTGCTGCCCAAGGTATCAGGTGTTCCACAGCTTAGGAGCTACACCATTGAGAAGTCTCATTTCTTCCTCTGGTTGGAGAAAAATTAATCCCTGCACTCCTTAATTCTCCCATCTTTTCTACATACTGTGCCCAACACAATGACACCTTGAACCCTCCTTTTGGGAGAGAGGGAAGAATATGTTTTCCACTACCCCAAGCTGAGTGAGAAGAGTTTCAAGGGAACATTTGAAGAGCTCGACAAATGTTTCTTGGACTTCGTGAAACAGAATGGCTATTATCTAATTCCAGCCTGGGGACAATGGTGAAAGATTCCAGGTAGAATTGCTGGTTTATGGCAGAATGACAAGAGGTGAGTGCATTAGGAACAACTACACTTCTGCCCACAGGAGGGCAAAAAAAAAAAAAAAAAAAAAAAAAAAGTTTCCTTGTGGGCCAAGTTGGACAGCTGGGAGGGAGCTCCAACCTATGAGTATAGCCTGGAGGGGAAATGTGACCCGCAGGTGGACTGTCAGAGGTCCAGGTGCTGAGGGTGGGATCTTGGTGGCTCTTGAGGTGGAGCCCCGCCCACATCAGGAGAGCTGCAGTCAGAGGCCCTTAGTGGGCACACCTCCAAAACATCCCTCAGGGGGAAGAGCCAGCAATTGTGCACCTGCCACCGCAGAGGAAATCATCAGATTACAGGCTACACAAGCCACAAAAAGTCTTTTTCATTAATCTCCTCTCCTCTGAGCCTGGCCCTGCAAAATAGGGAAGAGGAGACAGACAAAGTAAAACAAGCAAGCAGAGAAGTCAAGTATGTGTGTCTCTCCAGCTGGGCACATTTGGGGGGAGAAGGGGCAGAAGAAAAGGAAAATAGAACTGGGTTGGAGTTTTATACTACAAGGGAACTTTACAAACCCCAACCAGAGGCTGTTCTTGTGACTATAAGTAACCAAGGGATTTTTTTCCCTATCTATGAGTAACTGAAAAAGTTTGGATGCCAAGACTGTATGCAAGAATGGGATCTAACAGGGACAAACAGGAAAGAATGAAGTTGGTTTCGGCCTGACCCTATTAGGTCCAGCTTGTAAGTAAAATGATTATACCAATATAATAGGAACAATGGGACAACATAAAAGAACTCTTAGCAACTAAAAATATTATAGCAGAATCTTAAAATGCCATATGGGAGTTATAAAATAAAGTTGAAGCCATCTCCTGGAAATTAAATCAAAAAGAAAGAAAAGACAATAAAAATCAATAGTCATTGAGGAGGTCCAAAAGCTGACATTATAATTGGAGTTTGTAGAAGACAAAAAACAGGAAAAAAAATGTAGAGAGAGAAATTTTTTAAAATTTTTTCAAGAAATCTTCCCAGAACTGAAATGAGTTTCTAAAATAAAATCATATGCATTAATTATTCAGCAAATATCTGAAAACGCCTTTTATGTGCTAGGCCCTATTCTAGAACTACAGCAAGGATGAAAACAAAGTCCTTACCAAGAGCTTGCATCCTACTAGGAGAGACAGGTCAAGGACAAATAGTGACATGTGTCAGATGGTGATAGGTGTCATTAAGGAAAATAAACCTGGATAAAGGAATATGGAATAATGAGATGGTGAGATTTTAGGCCAGGTAGTCAGGGAAGGCCTCTCTGGTCAGGTGACAATTGAGCAGAGGGAGTGAGAGATACAGACATGCTGGAAACGTAAGCCCAGCAAAAGCAGTTTCCTTGTTGGCCTTGTTTACTAATGTATCCCAACTATCATAGTCACATTTGTTAAATGAATGAATCAAGGCGTAGGGGAAAGGCATATGTGAAGGCCGTGAGACAAAAAAAAAAAAAAAAAAAAAAATCCTTGGCTTGTTCAAGAATGCCTGTGTGGCTGGAGCAGTGGAAGCTTGTGGGGAAATGGTAGGTGATGACCTTGTAGGTCATGGCAAGGACTTTGGATTTTATTCCAAGACAGATGAAAATCCACTGCAGCGTTCTGGACGCTGCTGTTAAAGAACTACCCTTGTTTCTTGAGGAATGTAGACTGTAAGGAGGTGAGACAGGAGCAGGGGGACCACGCTGGTGCAAGCAAATGTTATCAGTGGCTTAGAGTAAGGGTGGTATGAGTGGAGATAGTGAGAAATTATCATATTATTGATAAATCTCAAAGACAGAGTATACAAGACTTGCTGATGAATTAATTAGATGCCGTATATGAGAGAAAGAGAAAAGTGAAGGATGAAACCAGTTTTTAGCCTAAACAATGAGAAGGATAGAAGGGGAAACTTAGTTGCAAGGTGTGCATGTGAGGACCAGAGGCAAAGGAAATGAGGGGTCGTTTCAGACTTAATAATTGTGAGATGCCTACAAGATATACAAGTGGAGATGTCACATGTATCTCTTTGCTAAATAAATAAATCTAGGGGGAAATGCATATTCAAGTTGATCCTCCTGAATACAACGCATCTATCTCAAGGGCCCGACAAGTAACCAGACTTTAAAGTCCATTTCTAACCCTGAGACCTGACAGTACAATAGTCCTCTCCTCACAGCTGAAGTAAAAGCCATTGAAATTCCCCTTTTGTGACTCCTACAGGATCTTTCCTTCCCCACATATATTGCTTGCATTTTCCACATTGCCTTCTCCCCCTTTCCTCTAGCTTCTTGAGGAATAGGTCCCTCTTATTTTGGAAAAAAAGACAAAAAGAAATACAAACCTTTATTTGACTACCTTGTTCTTTCTTCCTCATTTCCCTGAAAAACTTGGTTGCTTCCCCCTCTGGTCTCTGATAAAGCTTTCTCTCCTTAACCGTGATTTCCTTCTCCATATCCCTCTCCAAACCAGTCCTTTCAAGGCCAAGCTCATAGCCTGTTCTCTGATCTGTGTACCCTGGCTGGGACTCTGCACCATTCCCTGTGGTTGACTTCTCATGGGGCCTCCCCCAGGACTCAATTTTGGCCATCTGCTCTCCTATATGCATTCTTTCTCCCTCAGAAAGCTCATCATTCCCATAACTGCAATGAACACCCCTGTGTGGATGACTCCCAACTGTTCATCTCAGTCTTTGCTTTCTATCAGAGTTTGGACTTCTAAGAGTATCTAAGCAAAGTGGTGGTCTGGCATAAGCACTGGAATCAGATGACTTGTGTTTAGCTATATAAACTTGGGGTTATATTTACCTCTCATCCTTTATAAAATGGGAATAAGATTAGTACCTATCTCACACAGTTTCCATGAGGATTAAATGAGTTTATATGTGTAAAACACATAGTGCCTGACACATAGTAAATATCATTATTGGAGATCACACTATCACTATCAGTTAAACAACACCAATTCTTCCTTTGCTTCTCTCCCTCTCTAATGGGTTCTCAAGTTTTCCTGTGATATCTCTAGTTCTCAGACACACAGATTTAACATTATTCCATGAAGTGCCAAATATATGTCATTTTTATATGTTTTAGATTTTAAGATTCTAAAAGGTTGTAATGTTTCCTAAACATCAGTGTCCCTGATTCACCCCTTCCCCTTCCCTACCACATGTCTAGGAAAGCAGTGACAAAGACCAGGAAGCCATGATGATAACACGAAAATAAATAATAATAATATACACTGTGCTATATACCAATTAGTCATATAAGGAGCTTTTTTACATATATCAATTTGTTTAATCTTCACAATAATTCTATAAAGCAGAAATATTATCTCTATTTTGCAACTGAGGAAACTGAGGCACAGAGAGGTTAAGTAACTTGACCATGATTGATTACTGACACTTGCAAATACATGAAGGAATGTAAGATGCAATTTAGGAAGACTATACTGTAAAGGCTACATGGAAGACCCAAAGAAAAGAAATCCTAAGAATCACTCTCACATCAGTGATACAAAATAACTGTATTTCTGGGTTGTGTGGGGGAAAGAATAAGTAGGGATCAGATTTTTTTTAAAAGATGTGATTTGTGGGGGACCTGGGTAGCTCAGTCCGTTAAGCATCTGACTTCAGCTTATGTCATGATCTCATGGTTCGTGAGTTCGAGCCCCGCGTCAGGCTCTGTGCTGATAGCTCAGAGCCTGGAGCCTGCTTCAAATTCTGTGTTTCCCTCATTCTCTGCCCCTCCTCACTCACACTCTGTCTCTCTCCTTCAAAAAAACTTTTTAAAGTTTTTTTTTTTTTAAACAAGATGGGATTTGTGATTTCTTCATTTCTCTGATTCTAAATGAATCACAGAAGAGGCCCAAACAAGCATCCGGTCCCACCCCTGTTCCCCCCATCCCCATGTTATAAGACTGCCCAACCACAACCATCAGTCCATGAAAGAAGCATCGATATAAATTGGCAACTGCTCTGCCCTAGAAGGAGACACACATTACATGCTGTGCCTCAGAGTCACGTGCTTCTCCTCTTTGCCTGCCACAAGGAACAGTTTGGGATATACACAAATAGGGAAGTGCTATAGGAGCTAACTTGTGACTATTTGGAAATCAGTCAAGTATTCCCTACCAATAGCAGCTCGTCAGCACCTACCTGAAGCCTAGGTCTTCACCCTTCAGAAGAGAGCGTGACCAGGCTGGAGCCGATGGCTGGCCTAGCAAGCTGCATTCTGACACGGGAAGCAAAACCCCCGAAGCTGGGCTGTCCCACCAACACTCAACACTTGCCATGTGTGAAGGAGAGACTTCACTTGCTCCTTCACTTGCTTGACTGCAGCTCAAGACTAATGTGGTGAGCTAAAGACTTGAACAAATCAGTCACTTTTCCTGTTGCAGAAGTAGGAATTTGTACCTCCTGGCTTTTTGTTAGAGAAGGAGGGAAAAGTGTGGCTTGTTACCTGAGAAAATTCTGCCCAGTGAGAGGCTGGCCCTTCAGAGAATCTTCCCTAGATGCCACACAGAGTCTTGCAAACCTGGCTCAAAAGTTCTTGAAATAGTTATCTTTGTTTGCAGTAGTGGTTAGAAAAATGAAATGAGAAGAAACCTCGTAATATAATATTTTATACCACCTCATTGGTATTCAAATATGTTTTCCTAAGCTCAGATGATTTCCATATGGGGGAAGACTTCAGATTTAATTTTGTTAAAGATAATTAACATCACTTGGAGACAGTAGTTATCTATATGTCATTCTACCCCCAGCAAAATATTTATGTGTAAGGATGTTTCAGCTGCCGCACGTATTCTTGACTGGCATTCAAGTGCATTATTAGCTATCTTGCCCCTAGCATCTATTCTGCCTTAATGACTTCTATCCTCCAACACTGCTGAAAGTGACTGGAGGCAGTACAGATTCCAAAGGCAGCCTGCCAGATGAAGCAGAGAAGCTGCAGGAAGCATACATTGAAAGAAAAGTGAGTGCAGTTCCCCCGAGATAGGTGTACGTTAATGTAACCATGGTTTTTAATCCCCTCATATACTCTCTTTGTAACTATACCTGCCTTGAATAGTATGTTCAGAAGAAAAATGATAATAGCTAACAGCTGGACTCTTTCTAGCACGTTCTTATCAAGTACCTTCTAGTTTGCAGCCTCTCAGAACAAAGAGGGTCTCTGTTGCTTAAGCCCAGAAGCTTGATTTATAAACTTAGCATAATGAACGCTGTCAAAATGTTATTACCAATTGGTTTGTACCAGAATATATGCGTGGAGCAGCTATTGTGTACAAGGATGACTTATTTTAATGCACTACAACTTTCCCTTTGTTAACTTTCTCTTAGCCCTGGGAATTGTAATGTCTCCTTTGTTTGTAGTTAGATAGCTGCCATTTAGCCAGCTGCCCTAAGATATCCATCTCCATCTGATTTTTTTGGAGCTACAATTCCCATATTAAAGTGGAATCCCGGGGCGCCTGGGTGGCTCAGTCGGTTGAGCGTCTGACTTCGGCTCAGGTCATGATCTCACGGCTCGTGAGTTCGAGCTCTGCGTCGGGCTGTGTGCTGACAGCTCAGAGCCTGGAGCCTGCTTCGGATTCTGCGTCTCCTCCTGTCTCTGCCCCTCCCGTGCTCATGCTCTGTCTCTCAATAGTAAATAAACATTAAAAAAATTTTTTTAACATAATAAAAATAAAAAATAAGAAATAAAAAAATAAAGTGGAATCCATTTCTTTTATCCCCCTTGAATTGATGAACAGAAAAATGATGAACACCACATTAGTCTTTTTTAATAGAATAAAAATAAAAAATAAGAAATAAAAAAAATAAAGAATCCATTTCTTTTATCCCCCTTGAATGATGAACAGAAAAAACAGAATGATGAACAATAACTGTCTACAACTGATCTAACACCTGTGTGTTCTCTCTCATAAGAGCCAGTGCCCAAGTTAAATCTCGAGCTGTGTGTAATAATTACATTACATTCCTCTGGAACCCACGAATGTCAAAGCATTTGCTCCACAAGACAGCCTGGAACCAAGGTGTAATCAAGCCTTTCACTGGTCCCATTGGACTGGGCTATGAATCATCTCCCTTTCTTACCCAACTGGCACAGATAAATAGCAACTGAACAGCATTTTGTCTCCCGAAGAGTATAATTTCCTTAAATTAACATAAGGTACTAGTTGTTGTATTCACTTGCAGCTTTTGTAAGGCCAGACATATCTCAGGAAGGCCTAACTAATCTCAGGAAGCAACCCACACGTGGAAAAAGCCTATTACTGAGTTGAAATCCTCTTAAGGAGATGGAGTAGGCAGAATCGTCCTCACGATCACCTGTCTGGGAAATTTGAGCTGATGGCACCTGAACAGCACTGCAGCTCCAAGCAAGAACACCACCTTTTATTCTCAGGTTCATTTTATTGCCTAAATAATTCTGTCACCTGCCTTCTCCCTAGGGGCTGAGCTAGTAAGAGATTGTTACATCTATCAGCAAGTCCGTCTGGTTCACTGAAATTCATCTCACAAATAGTAGCTGGTCAAAAGATGAGAAAGTAGCACAAAGTGGTCTAATTTGTGTAAGTCCCTCCCCCACCCCCAACACACACAAATTTGTGGGGAGGGGAGCACTAGCTTCGCTTTCACTGGAGCAGCAACCTATAAAGTACAGGATCCTTTCAGAGCATTCAGATATGTCCTCAATCAGGGCCGATATTTATCCCAGTTCTTGGTATTTTATTCAAGTTAAACTTGCAATGATTCAGTCTTCCACTGAAAGTTACTTTTCTCCTAAATATTCATAACCTGGAGTGAGTACAAATTGTTTAGGCATATACAAAAGGTAATGATGCATTCATAAAATAAAGAGCAGGCAAAAAAATTTTTTCCTTGTAGATTTCTGCTAAATATTTTAAGAATCAGTGGGGATTGTGATACTTATTCACTTTTTAACCATGGGTCAGATTGGCTGCACTCTGTCCACCCCCCTAGTCTGTGGCCAGAATGGAGTTTCCCAAACTTGGTGTCATAGTGGTCAAGAACCCATGTTCTGCAGCCACCTGGGTTCGAATCGTGACTCTGCTATAGGGAAAAGAATGGCCTGGAGGTGATAAGAGTGTCTCCATCATGAGCTGGGAGTGAGAATTCCTTTGGTTAATATAAGTGAAATATTTAAATAGCAACTAGCTAATCATAAATGCTACATATTAGCTTGATTATATTCCACAGAACATTAGTTGCAAGAGACGTTCCTGGGGAAATGAGAGTCTGTGTTCAAAGAAGATTGGAAATACTTCACGCTAACGTATTTCATGAAATCTATGAAGCTATCCTATCAATTAGGTACCACTAAGAAAGACAAAGCAGGACACAGGCTCTCCTGGGGATTTGGCAGTTCTGATTTCAGTTTTATTGCTTTCTTGGCACGTGGTAGGTAATCCTTTTATACCTATCTCAGTAACAAAATACACCCCCAACCCCTGGATATCTTCCTTTAAGTTCGATCAAGCACTTGGTTGTTTCTTTGCAAGAAAATATGGAATGGTTAATCCTGCAAGAATGAAGCTTTGTCTCTCTAACTGCTCTGGCTCCATACCTTTTGGCATATACAGCTGAGCAGGTCTCAACTGCTGCCTGCCAACAGCCATGGTAAAATGCCCCTGTCCAAGAGGTGTCCTACCTTCAGAGATGATAAAATGTGGGAGGAAAGTACTGCTTAGAATTGATGAAATATCTACGGACCCCTTTAGGAGATTCCCAATTCATATTAGCATGTTGAAGGTGGGAGGAAGCCCCACAGTAAAGAAACCATCTTCCCTGATTTAGCCAACGTATTGGACCATACAACCTTCTTTACAGGTTAACACATATCAACATGTTAGAGTGTGCTGAAATAGAACCTGACAAATCTGAGCATTACAGAGTAGTTAGAGGAGATTTTTGCAGCTCCTTTATGATCAAGCAGCAACAAAGAGAAGGAAGACTGGCTTCATGGGGTTCAGGACATGCTATCCCCAAATATGGGATCTTAGCATATTGAATATTTTAAGCTGGAGGAGTTTGAGAAAGGGTCATTCTGAGCTCCCCTGCTCCCAACTCTTCCCCTGAAACAGGTCATGAAATCCTTATCCTCCCTATACCCGGACGAGAGAAGCATCCTTATCTCCAAAGACAAAGGATGTCCAGGAGAATCCTAACAAACAGGCCTTGCTAAGTTTCCCCCAGGTTAGTTCACTTACCTCATATTTTTTAACCCATCATGTTTCTATACCACTGCCCACTCTTCGTCAAACCCAGAACAAAGATACACAGGTCTAGCTGTTATCTTCAGGTCTTCCTTTCCTTATGAAGGCCTCTACATCACGTAAAACCTGTATTCAATACATCTGTGTGCTTCTTTCCTGTTAATCTTTGTCAGCTTAATTTTCAGACCCAGCCAGGGACTCTAAGAGAGTTAAGGAAAACTTCTTTCTCTTCTACAGCCCTGTTTGGGATCAAAGACGGAAAAGTAGCCCCAGAGAATTCCTAGAGACTAGTGCTGAGTCAGTCTCTCCATACTTTTGAGGAAAATACTTGCATTGATCTCAGCCCAGGGTACTCATCATGATGAGACTAATTCCTTAGAGCTGGTCAAATTCTAGTTTCATAACAAACATTATTGAGGTCTCAATGTAACAAGCCCTGAGCTCAGCAGCAGAGCTACGAAACCAAACGATTGTGGAAGTTCCCTTTCACAATCTGTAAAAAGGTAATAGTAACAACACAATAATAGTGTTATTGTCCATATGCAATGAACGAATGTATGTAAAGCACTTAATTACAGTGCCCGTTACAGATTGTTGCAAGGTTCGTTCCAGTGAGGAAGATGGAAAGTAAATGTAAGAAATGCTGAAGAAGCAAGGGCCACCACCACTCCCCTGTCCCATAGAAGGCAGATTCCCATAGAGGCCAGGAAGCAAATGGCTTACTGTCCTCTGATTTACTTTAAATGCATTCCGTTCTAGTTCCTTTGTGCCTGCAAAAGGACAAGAACCAAATGGCGTCTGGTTATCTGCCCCTTGCAAATACTGGGTTATGGCAGAGCCAAGCAACGGCTTGTTCTGACTTCAGCCTGGCATCTGGGATGAGAACCAGCAGTGAGAAGATCTGTTAGCAGGGGGGGAGAGAGAAGGTGCGTACGACCAGAGGAAGGTAGGCTAAACTCGGGGCTTTCACTTCCAGCCCCAGAGTGGCAACCCAGGTGCAGGATGGTGGCACCACGGGTACTGCCCGACAGCCCCCACTGCCCCTCTCAACTGGGGGCCACTGGGAAAGAACCCTGTGACACATCCAGGCCCACTTGCACTGGAGTTGCAACCAGACTAGGGGCAGAGATTTTAAAGACAGGGATACTTGTCCTCAAGGGGACCCACTTCACAGCCAAGCTTCCAGTTCTTCCTCCCTGTCAGAGAGGCACGGCCAGCCACTCCTCCACTTTTGTAGTGCTTGTGGGTCCTCCCAGCTACTGGGGGTAAGATGTCAGCCTGCTTAGAAGCTTAGCCTCCTGCTGGGACAGAGAAACCGAAGTGAAGAGAGGATATTGTAAACAGGGTTATTCGGAGGATGGGAAAACTATTAAATCAGCTTACTTTCTTTTCCTATGTTTCATCCTAAGCGACTCAAAAGGAGGGGAGGGAAAAAGGGGGACCATTCAACCCTGAAAAAAGTGACTACTGGCAGAAAGTTGCAAGAGCTTTGGTTCTGAATGTTCTCTTCAAAGGGAGATACTGTTTTCTGTTACTGTAGGGTCAGTTCTCACTGTATTAGTTTGATAACTAAAAGCTACTTGGTAACCTGGAAAAACTTATTTAAAATACTCACTAGGGATTTCATATGCTTCATTGCTCCAGACTAAGTGTTGTAATAAGAAGGCTTGTCTTCATGTGCCAAATCTCTCTCAAAAGAATAAAGAATATCAGATTATTAAAAATCTAATTGAACTCGTTTATAAAATGTTAACTAATAGAGACAACCCTGTACAATATCCATCCAATACCCCACAGATGGGTAACTAGTGTTGTTTGATTTCGCTCCTCTTCAAGAATTACAGCTAGAGCTATCTATTTATGGTGACTTCTTCGTAATTGGAGCAAAACACCACACAGACATGGAAACTTCAGCAATTGGCAGTAGTAACAAAACTGATAACTTTAAGTTGGTTTGGCTTCTCCATAGAGACATTAATTGGGATAAGGAACAACTTGTTGAATCAACAAAGACTGTCCCCACCTGCAAGGTGGAAAGGAAAAGCAAGGTAGAAGAGAACAAAGGAATAGAAAAAAATGCTGTCCAGACTCACACCCATAAGAATGAGTGGGGGACAGAGGCGCCTAGGTGGCTCAGTTGGTTGAGCATCTGGCTTCAGCTCAGGTCATAGTCTCATAGCTCGTGAGTTTGAGCCCCACATCGGGCTCTGTGCTGACAGCTCAGAGCCTGGAGCCTGCTTCAGATTCTGTGTCCCCCTCTCTCTCTGCTCCTCTTCTGCTCTCTCTCTCTCTCTCTCTCTCAAAAATAAATAAACATCAAAAAAAAAAGAGAATGGGGGGATAAGAAGGAAGGTGGAGGTAGAGATATAGGGATGCACTCAAGGAAAAGTTTAGTAGAGAAGACGTTTGCAAAACAGCGAAGAACTTCAAATTGTACGGGAAGGGAGTTAATCTCTCTTTTGTGTGTGTGTGTGTGGCAGTCTCTACAACTGCCTGGAAGATGGAGAGAGCCACAGAGAAAAAGATGGCATATATCATTGGTTTCCATGGCAATGACTAACAGTGTCAACCATCAGAGCATCATGACCTCAGAATAGGAATGAGGATACAATAACTAATAATAGCATATACTCACATATCCCTTTTAAATCACTCCCCAAGCACTGAGTATTTTTCACTAATTTTCACAACACCTGTGATGTGGAGAGTATTCTGCATTTTCAGAGATTAAGAAACCAAAACAGGAGAAGTTTAAATGAACACTGTGCCTGAAAAGTAGTATCGCTGCTAGTCTTTCACCAGACACTGTAAAGTCACAGCATAATTGATATGAAAGACTGTTTCATTGGTTTCAGGACAAGTAATGTATTTTGAGCTAATTATTTTTGGAAAGTGTACTAGCATTGCATGGAGGAAAAACCATTCCTAACAACCATTCATAGGTTTCTTCTTTGCTTACAAAACAAGAAGCAGAAATTTCAACCATTTCAACAGCTCAGTGTTGCTTTCCAAACTTCTTGCATCAAAGATTGCTAGTCTATCTTCCCCTTATTGCAACTGGCACTCTTTCAGGCTTTTTATATTTTTTTCTGGGCTTCGTTTCACTTTAGTCTTCTGTCTCTCTCTCTCTCGCCTTCATTCATTTCTCCCTTAACCCGCTTCAAACACACTTTTAATGCCAGGCATGACACCATGACCATATCACTATAAATTCTTAGTAGAACTAATTAACATGGAGAGCAAGTTTGTATAACAGTGGAGAAGACTTTGGAGGTGGACGAACTGGGTTCTAATTCTGCCTCTGCTGCCCACCAGCAGGGTGACCTTAGGCCAACCACTTCCCTGACCTTAAAATATGATAATGGTATGTACTTCACAGAGTTGTTGTGAGAACAAAATTGAATAATGTGTCTATATCACTTCACAATGATTATTCCTGGGGCTTTGAAAACCCAGGGGTCTCCCTAGGTGACTGCCCTTCCACTTTCTCATACCCGATTTCACATTTCCTGCGTTGGCTCTCAAGCCTTTTGACACTTACTTTTAGGGGGCTCTCTCTATTAATATCATGAGGACAGGGAGAATAATGCTCAGAAAAGCTGTGTTCACACTCAGTATCTATGAGGACCTCAGGAAGTAGCTGAGGGACTATAGATCCGGAGACCAAAGTTTTCCTCCTGTGTGCCCTCTTACAAATTGTGTGATCTTGGGCAAGCGACTTCACTTCTCAGACCTTCATTTTCCTCTTCTGCAAAATGTCATCAATATTTCATAGAAGGTCATAGGGATCTTGTGAAGGTTAAATGTGATTATGAATATGAAAATTGCCTTGTACAGGAGCATAACACAATAGATGCTCGATAAAGTATGAACTGAATGTGACTATGGATTTAAAATATTCCCTACCATTCTCACATTCCTCAAATTTAACAATCCTGGGATATCCTATAATGCAGTTGCTAAAATCATGTAGTGGAAGAATGTTTATTGACATGAAACAATGCTCATGATCTATTACTAAGTGAAAAGAAGTATTTATATAATTTTTGGTTTTTTGCTTTTAAACACACACAACATACCCCCCCCCACACACACACACACAAAGGGGCTGTGAGGATTTTTACCAAATTGTTAACAATGATTCTCTCTCGGTGATGGTTGTGTGGTGTGTGCGTGGTTTTCTCTGTTTTCCAAGTGTTCTGGATTAAGCGTGAACCCCTTTCCTCTTAGGAAGAAAAAGTAAAAGTAAAATTTAAAAAGGAAACTATGGCAACTTTTAAAAAGTATTATATTCTTGGGTACATAAAGCATGACCATGGAAGAAAAGCAGTAAAAGCAGCAGGGAATGTGGAGAGAGGAAGAAACTGCCAAGAGCTGGGGGGGAAGGGAGAGGGAGGAAAAGAGGTCAGAGAGAGGACATGTGTTAAGTCAGGGCTAAGACTCAGAAAGAGCCTTGTCTTCTTCCAAACATTTGTTTCTGGGACCGCCAAAAAGCCTGTGGGGATGCAGGGCCGTGTCCCAGCCAGACAAGCCACCACATCCAAATTCCATCATGGAACGGGGAGTCAGTGGGCTTCAGAGCCCTGGTGCCTACCTTTTCTCTCTTGGGTCCATAGAAAGGGTGATATCCTTGCGTGCTTACATAAAAGCTAAAGGATGACCCAGATGGCCTCTAATGTGGCTGTCAAGCCTAGGAGACTTTGGTTTACTAGCTCAAATGAGCAATAAACCAAAAGCTGTTGCCACTAGGTGGCATGCCCCAAATACTATTTCACTTTGAAACTGGCAAAAAAGTTGAACCAGACACCCTCTTAAGTCCAAAGCGTTGTTAGAGGCAACAAGGTGAAGACCATTTAAGGTTTTCAGTTTCTCCCTGTTAAAAACAAACAACAACAACAACAAATAAGAACAATCACCACCTTCACAACACTCCTCTCCAGAATAATAAATTCAATGTATTTCTCATGGACACATCTGAGAGTCTCCTCGGAAGACTCCCCTCCCCATTCTTGCCCCCATCAGGGTCTATAACCATCCTTAGCCAACCAAAATAAATAAGCGCCCCTACAATACTCCAAAAGTGAAAATAGGTCTCTGGAATCATCATTGAATAATGTCCAACCATAGATGTCAGGTTAGCGTTAGATGAAGGAAGACAAGAAAGGTCCTAATGTGGGTCTATTAGAGTTGAGGGAAGATAAGAATGGTATTCAGTCAATCTTTCATTCAAAATGAATACACTCCTTTTGACCTAATAAGCTTCTTTACTGAACATCAGCGCTACTGCCAGGACCTCTATATTTAGCTAGAGTTATCAGTCATTTACACCTTGCTGCCTTTTCTTCTAAAAGTTCGATGCTATTGGATATTCTGCGAAAATAGGATTATGCTCAGATGACTAAAGAGAGGGATCATTTTGGAGCACATGAAAAGAGCACCCAGAAAGGATGGGACAGGTTGGGATCTTGAACTTGAGGACTCTATATGTGGCTGTTGAAGATCACTGAACTCTGGGCATTTTTGAGTGAAAAGAGGAGAGTGGAGAAATAATTAAAGGGAAGTGATGAAAGAAAGGGATGTGGCAAGACATACTTTGCATAATGTGCAGATTTGCCTAGGACTATCTGGATCATAAAGCCCTAGTGACGAAATGTGAAGAAACATGGGCAGTTTGTTATTTTCTGATTATATAACTCTAACAGGAAACTGCCCCAATTCCCTGTTATTTAAGTAAATTAACTATCTGAGACATGACAATAAATACAAGGACAGACCTTTTTAAAGCAAACACCCTGTGTATTCACACGAGTGGGTACTACCCCTTTCAAAGTGGAGGCCTTAGGAAGCTGATCACTCATTTTAATGATACACACCATTTGGGGAGTTCCTCTTTTTGAATTGATTTTGGCAACCGACACATATCTTTTGAAAAGCCACAGTACTGACAAAACATCAGTCTTTTTGAAGATGGATTTCACTTGTTGATAGAACCAAAAGTCATTTGGAGCTAAATCTGGCAAAAAGAAAGGATAGTCACTAAGAATATTCTATTTCTGGTCCGAAATGAGATGACTTTGAAGTATTGATTGGAAGTAGGTGCTCTGGTTTTAAGCTGAGCCCCAATTCCCATTCCACTATTTCATTAGCTTTGTGAATATAAGCAAGTGATGAAATCATTATGTGCCTCAGCTTCTTCATCTATAAAAGGTAGATGATACTAGGACCTACCTGACAATATTACTATGTGATTAAGTGAGATAATGCCTGTAAAATACTTCCACGGTGCTGATACACGCTGTTTATTTTTTTTTTTTTAACATTTATTTTTGAGACAGAGAGAGACAGAGCGTGAACAGGGGAGGGGCAGAGAGAGAGGGAGACACAGAATCTGAAACAGGCTCTAGGCTCTGAGCTGTCAGCACAGAGCCCGACGCGGGGCTCGAACTCACAGACCATGAGATTATGACCTGAGCCGAAGTCGGACGCTTAACCGACTGAGCCACCCAAGCACCCCACGCTGTTTATTAAATAAAGAGTAGGATTGGCTGTAGTGGCAATGGCTATAACAGAAGTAGTGGCAGCCACAGTGAGATGTGGCTTATGAACACAAAGAGGCAATTTAAAAAGTATACAGCCTCCCAAAGTAACAATTTTAATAACCACACTAATTTGCATGTGTGTTCTGAAATATTTTTTAATCTCCTTTTTTGCTTATTAGTCAATCCTTATTTAAACTCAGGTGGTACATATTTCCAAAGAGCTCCTCCAGTCAATGGAGAATATTTAAATAGGCAGTCTCTGCATCAGTGATTTTAAATTATTATACCAATACATTAGAATGAATTAAGATGCTCTATTTCCTAGACATGTCAAATTGTATGTGTTTTGTTAATTCACAATAAAGACGTACAAGGCTAGTGTAAATCGTTTTAAAAACTAGTAGGGGCGCCTGGGTGGCTCAGTTGGTTAAGCGTCCGACTTCGGCTCAGGTCATGATCTCGCGGTCCGTGAGTTCGAGCCCCGTGTCTGGCTCTGTGCTGACAGCTCAGAGCCTGGAGCCTGTTTCAGATTCTGTGTCTCCCTCTCTCTCTGACCCTCCCCCATTCATGCTCTGTCTCTCTCTGTCTCAAAAATAAATAAACGTTAAAAAAAGTTTTTAAAAACTAGTAAAACAGATATAATCAGCTGATCAAATAATTATTGACCATGAATTTTGGACTGCATGGGCTGGCCACTGTTCTTGCCACCAGAGATTTAGGGATGAGCCAAACAGACATACCAGACTGGCCGGAAGTTCTTGGATTCTTAAAACTACTTGTAGCTAAAAACGAACAAAAACCCAGAAAAACACTTCCAGCCAAGGCCCCCTCACACACACGCATAAACCACACACACACACACACACATACACACAGGGCATCATCTCTGGAAGAACACCCAAGACAATAGTGATTGCCTCTGGAGAGCAACCATTTTATACCATTTTGTACTGAGTTACCACGTATGTGCATTATCTTTTCAAAAAGTAAAGAGAAACTAAAAATTTAAACTTTTATATAAACCAAGAAATTTAGTAGTTTTTATCTATTATTCTATCTTTGTGCATCCCTCTTAACCCAGAAAATTAAATCATTCACAGCAATATAGTATTGCTATTGATCCCCAACCCATTAATTACTCCTAATTTCCCTTGTAAGCACACAATAACAGCTGTGCAGTCTATCAGTCCACGTACCCCAGTGACGGCCTGTTGAAATGCTTTGCTAAATGAACTTGGTGTGGCAGGGTTATCAGGATCTCACCGTCTGGCTGGGTAACCATTCTGTAGCTAGGCAGCAGGGTCTGCAACCCACACAGCGGAGCCGTCCGGCATCCGTCATCCATCAGCAGCATGTCTCCCAGAGGCACTAAGCAGTGACCTTCCTCTGTGGATGCTGAGGCTCATTTTCCTTTTTGGAGCTCATTGCTCTGTGCTTGATTCCAGAGAGCAGTAATGTCCTTCCGCTTTAACCTTGTCAAGAAATCCATCAATCAGTCTATCAGCAAATATTTATTAATCATCTCCCATGTTCAAGGCACCATGATAGATGCTTTGGGGGGATGTCAAGAAATACAAAATGTGGTTTCTAACCTATAAGAGTTTATTGTCTAGTTCCAGAGATAGAACATGTAACAATTCAAAACGTAAAACCATAAAGGGTAGAATATTAAAGGTGACAAATTAAGAGGTGAAGGGGGAATGGGAACTAACATTTATCAAATGTCTATACACTGTGCAAGGTGCTTCATATATGGTTTTCACTTAATCATACTGCCAGGCCTGCTTTTAATGCCATTTTATAGACTTAGAGATGAAGAAAGTTGCCTAAGATCACACAGATAGACAATGGCAGCCCTTGGATTAAAACTTCAGTAAATGTAATTCCAAGGCTCTGCTTTGCTGACTCCAAAGTTTTGCTGTTCCCCGCGTATACTATACTTCCCCATAGAAAGTCAGGGTTCTAGGAATTAATTGGAATGAGTTATCACTTGAAGTGATAACATTAGTTACCATGAATAGGGTGTGAAATCTGAGGAAAGCTTTCAAAGGGTTAAAAAGCCAAAGATGGGTAGAATGTTGTAAGGTAAGGGGGGAGGAAGTGTATTTCCATTTGTAAGAAAGGCCTGTACTGTGGTGTAGACATGGAAAAGCCCAAGCTGGTGAGAAGAGCATTAAGTACCTGTCCCCTGTCACCTGCTCTTCAACACACATATACAACATGGTCCTGGACATGTAGGTGTGTCGGGAATCAGCCAGTTTATAAATAAGTGAGCTCTTTTGGGGAGGCTGTACCCCTGGGAATATACTGGGAATGGCATTGACCTGCAGCCTCTTAAAACCTTATAGTCTCCTTAGAGATTCTTGATGTATGTCAGGGACCCATCATACAAGACCAGCAATTTTACTTGATAAGTAATGAGTATATTAACACAAACATGTAGATATTTTGGAGTAGATTCCAACATTGACATTATTTTTTTAAATATGAGGCATTTTAAAGTAATGCCTAGCTTATAGTGGGAAGCATTATGAGCTTTGGGCACTGGCACAGACCGCTGGTAATAATAGGTTACTGTCCTCCGCCATTGGGAGTTTCTCAGGGTAGAGGCTGAGAAGTGCTAGTATGGACAAGACACATACATGGCATAGCACATGATATGTGGAGGCAAAGGCAAAGGAAAGGAGGTCCAAAATGCTACTCCCAGTCTCCATGTTCTGGTCTCCCTTGTCATCCATACTCTTATGTTGTTTTTATTTCTTGTGCTAATTAGAAAATCTGTCATTAGGACACTCCATGCATTGCTTTGTCCTGATAAGTCATCCTTGACTTTGTTCTTTGTCTTAACCCCACATCTGATCCATCAACAAATCCTGTTGCATTTACATTGGAAACGTATCCGGAATCCACAGTGTCACCACCTCTACTCCCAGTACCCTGGCCCAAAGCTCACCTTCACTCCCCTGCATTGTCTCAGGAGCCTCCTAACTGGTTTCCCCATTTCAGCCCTTGCCCCCAGAGTCCACCCTCAACAGCAGCCAGAGGGATCATGTTACAGCCTACATCAAATTATGAGTGCTCTGATCAAAACCCCCACTGACATCCTTTCCCCCTCAGACTACAAGCCCAAGGCCTCCAAATGGCCTATAAGGCCCATACAGTCCTTTCCAGCCACCTCCTCTGTTCTCCCTGCCCTCACCATTCCCCAGCCACACTTGCCTCTTCAATGTTTCTGAGCAAGCCGAGCCCCTTCTTCCTCAGGGCTCTTGTACTTTCTATTCCCTCTCCCTGGGATACCCTTCCCCCAGACATCTGCATGGCGTTCCCCCACTCCCCTCCAGATGTCCACACAAATGTCACTTTTTCATTGAGTCCTGTCCTGCCTTTGCAAAGCCCTTACACGCCCTGCTAGCATATCTGACACACCATGTATTATACTTGTTCACTGCCTACCTACCTCCACCAAAGTGTTTGTTCCACAAGGGCAAGGATTCCTATCACTTCATTTATTCCCCACACCTTGAACAGTGCCTGATACTTAGTTGGTAGGCAAGAAATAATAGCTGAATGAATGAATTTGGTAATCTTTGGCTCAGAAAAGTTTTTTTTTTTAATAAAGCAAAGATCAAACTAAACTGCCTGCCAAGAGGCAAAGAGAAATTGCATTTAAATAAAATTTAAAGCAAGTTGCATAATTTGTATAGCATAATTTTACTGTTTAAATGATATATTTGGGTACATATTATAGAACACTATATGCGAGCAGTTTGATAAATATACCATACATAGGCCATGTGATATACTCCTATGTGAATGTTTGTAATTGCAGGAACAAAGTTCTGGAGAAATACATACCAAACCACTGGAGAGTGGGAATGAGGTTTGAGAGAGCAAGAGAAGACTAGCTTTACTTTTACCCTTCTCCATTAGTCGAATGTTTTATAACAAAAATATATTATTTTATAATTGAAAAGGATCTGAAAAGACTGGATATCAGTCTTATTTCTATTGAAAACTTTCCATTTTCATTTTTAGCTTCTCACAGAATGATTTCCTTTGGATTTAGGGCCTGTGATAATTTACATGATTGTAAGTCTCTCAGGAATTCTTTCGTAACTACTATAGAAAATATTACAAGTGTTGGTGCCATCCAGAAAGCAAAGGATTATGATGCCTTTTTACCCCCTTTGGGTTGCATTTTTTTTAAAGATAACTTGTTCCAATTGGCATAGTTGTGAAATGAGAAATATTACATACAAGATTGCCGCAATCCACATTTTCTGCCTATCTTTATGCCCCACATGTTCTTAAGATTTCTATCACCTCAGTATCTACAATTTCCACATCTGTAGTATAACAGCGTGGTGCAATAGTCCTTTGCAATGCTGCACACCAACAGAAAGAGGCCGTGCCCTGCCGCAGTTTCGCAGTTTCGCAACACGCAGGGTCTTTCTGCCTCAGTTGGGCAGATGACCAGAAAGGCGAGACAGGATTTTTAAGGTCTCCACGCAGGGACCGGGCCTGTCAGAACTGCAGTGGCTCCACACAGTCAGCAAGGGACACTGTGTGCGCCACAGTTTGCCTGCGTCCCTCTGGCTCGTGTTTGTTGTTGAGTTGAGCAATCTGGGCTGTTCACAGGGCAACGGAGACTCCACTACCTAGCACATCTGGGTTCCCACTGCAGCGCTACGGAAGAGTTACTTCTGCCTCTCAGTAACCACGCCCTTTCCCAGGCCCCGCCCGCAGGAAGTCAGGCAGCGAGGGAGGAGGCATCCCAAGTTGTGGGAACCCCACCAACTCCAGTACTACTGACAAGATCTACTCCACCCCTCACTCGAGAAAAGGGCTCAGAACCAGCTTTAATCCTCTCCCCCATCCCCCAGCCCTCTTGCCCTGAATGGCTGACTTGGATGATGTTTATACTCATGTTTTCATACTTAAGGAGGTTTTGAGGGCAGGGATCAACTCAGTCATCACTCAGACTACACACAAGAAGCCTCATGCTCAACTTCAATGAATCAGGTCATACAAATGGTGGGGGGAGGGGGGAAATAGATAGTATTTTATACATATGTGGAGAGAGTGCAGAAGAGGGAGAGAGAGCTAGAGATTTTTTTTTTTAATGGTAGCAGTGATTGCCAAGTACTTGGCTTCATTTGCTGCTACAGTGGTAGCCTTGGTACACCCTTTCTTAAAGGTAATTTGACAACATGTGTCAAAAACCTTAAACATGGCTCATATCTACAGTAATTCCATTTCAGAAATTGAATCTAAGGAATACAAGATGTACATGCAAGAGTATTCTTTGGTAGGTTCCATCCATAGGCATGGAATACTTTAATATTTTAGAAGGTAGAAGGGTTTTTTTAAGGGCATGAGGTGGTGTTCATGATAAATGAAAAAGCCCCTATATTTATGTAAAAATGTACATATCCTATGTAAAAATATACATGAGAGAGGGAGCACTCCTTTCTCTTGAACTACCCTCTACCCTTGGCTACTGAGCACAGCACTCTCTCTTATTTTTTCAAGTGTTTATTTATTTGAGAGAGAGAGAGAGAGAGAGAGAGAGAGAGAGAGTACATGCAGGGGAGGGGCAGAGAGGGGGGTACAGAGGTTCCAAAGTGGGCTCAGAGCTGGCAGCACAGAGCCTGATGCAGGGCTCAAACCCTTGAACATGAGATCATGACCTGAGCAGAAGTTGGATGCTTAACCAACTGAGCCACCCAGGTGCCCCCCCCTTTTTTTTTAGTCTTTATTTATGCACTCTCTTCTAATTTTCTTCCTAGTCACTGGCCACTCCCTCAGTTTCCTATGTGAGTCCTCCCCCTCCTCTTTCCAATGGATACATATTGGAGGGCCTCAGGTCTCAGTCCTCAGACTTCCTGTCCATCTTTACTTAACTCCCTAGACAGTTCCCATCTCTTTTCCATCCTCTTAATGCAGATGATCCTCAGATCAGAATCCCCAGTGCCATCCTGTCCCAGAGCTCCCACCATGTCTCCAACTGCCTACTCACAATCTTCACTGAAATTTTCACTCAGGCTTCTCATATCCAAAACTGAGTTCCTGATTTCCACAACCACATCTCCCTTACACACAGGCCTGCTTCTTGGTTGTTCTCCACCACTGTAAATGGATCATTTCACTGAAAATGGAATTGGACACCATCCTTTTCATGCCTGCCTTCCTTACATCCAACCCATCAGCAAATTTGTTGTTTCTATATTCAAAATGTATGCCAAATCCAACAACTTTTCATTGTGTCCACCACTCACCCCTCAGCCCAGGACGCTGGCATCTTTCCCCTAGACTTCTATATCAGCCTCTCAACTGGTCTCTCTGCATCCACATTATGTGCCTACAATCCATTCTGCACACAACAACCAGTGATCATTTTTTAAGAAATAAGTAAATCAGATCAGAAGGCAAGAAATCCATAACCAAAATGTTAAAGTGATCCAGGAATGATGAGATTATAAGCTGTTCTTGTTTTTTGTCTGTTTCTCTGTTGTCAAAGTTCCAACAATAAACATGTTTCACTTTACTAGCAATAAATCAAAATGTGTGTGTTTTTTGAAAAAACAAAATTATATCAGGTCTCAGCCTGGAATGTCAGGAGTTTATCTCCCATGAATCAGTTCTGGCCGACCAGGACTGAACAACCTACAGAGCAGTAATGAACGCTCAGCTTCCAAAGGTGGCAATGGAGCAACAGAGGACCGTCCTCAACTAAAGTGGCAGACACACAACACTCGTGATGCCTCTCCGCCCCCCCCCCCCACACCAAGTGCAAGGCAGACTTCACTAAATGATTGTTACCATTGCCAGCTGAGCTTAGATGGAGACTCAGAATCCTTCTCAACACTTCAGTTAGGATTAATACTGAAGAGGAAATGTATTAGTCATTTGTAACAAGCATTCTGTCTGAAGATTGAGAAATTATTATGCTTTCTCTTAAGTAAGCATAATGCACTAAACATTTTCCAATCAGTTTTATATCTAAAACCTCATGTATCTTTGCAAAACCCCATAAGGTGAGTAGGGAAGATATTTTTATCCCCTTTTAATGGAAATGAGAGCCACAGGGGTGAGAGTCACACAGCAGAGCTCTGGTCACCTCATTGCCGCTCCTGTGTGCTTTTCCATGGTTCCTATAAACCTCTGCAGGCTATGAGAAAGGTGAGAACCACACACCAGACCCTGATGCAGGAGAAAGGGAGGTGGGGGCCAGCATTAGCTCCAAATTTGAGCAGAGATGGACTGTTGCTAGATAATGAGTAATTCATTACTATTAACAACTTGGAAAGTAAATAGTGGTGAAATAGGTGAAGTTCACAAATTTCACGACAAAAGCCATCATCCTCTTCAGGGGCAGGGCCTCTGAAAGGCCAACATGTTTGTTGGTTACCATAGCAACCATGACTGGACAGTCTTCCATTTGACCTATTCTGAAGTAGCTTTTTATTCGGGGCTCCCAAGCCTGCAAAGAACAGATTGCTCAAGTGGCTTTAGCATCTTTTCACACTTTCTTGTCACCTTCTCTACAGTCGTACGCAGGTTCAATGACCAAGAAAAAGAAAGCATTCACATGACTGCCATGAAATAGAATACAAATTCCCACTGCTGTTCCATCTGTCTGAAATAAGCAGCTTGCACCATCAGCCACTAAGCAATTCTGATTGCCATCAGAGATAGTGTGACCCCTGTCCTTGGCAAGCCAATTAATAGAATTTCCATGGTAGGAAATAAGTAGAGAAAACTGTTCCCAAAGGAATAGTCATGGCACTCTAAAACAGAAAAGACTAGTGAGAAGATGGAACTGTTTGTAATGTGGTCCTGCGTGTGGCAAATGGGGTTCATCTTCTCTTCAAGCTTCCCTTCCATTCCCTTCCCCCACACATACCTCCCATTAACTGCTCCACCTCTCCCCACCCTCCTTCCACACTCCCACAATCAGACACCCAGAGGCTAGACCCTTATAATCTCTTCCCACATTTTTGCCTTTTTAACTCTAGTTTTAAGATGAATTGCTGCATATCTGAGCAATTACAAGTGAGAGGGGCCATCGGTGAGCCAAGGCATTTTTTCTTCCTGATATCACAATAAGAATGCCCCTAGTATAGACTGGTTCTGCAGGGGTGAAGTGGAGGCAGGGAACTCTAGAGCACTAGGGTTGTGCTCTCAGCCCCACCTATTCCACACACCCCACCCTTCCACCCCGACACTATGGGTTTCCAGAATCCAAAGCTCTGTTTCACTTTGCTGCAAGAATGGCCTTACTCTCCCCAAACCTCTGCCCTTGCTGCTGGCAAATGAGAGCCTAAGACTTTCAGGTGGTCTGGGTAAAAGGGATCATGCAAAGTGATGTTGTTGAAAGAATGGCCGCTGAAGTCAAAACACCAGGATCGGAACATAGTGCTGGCCCCCTTCCACTTGTTCATCAAATGTGTGGACTCTAATTTCCTCTATGCGATAATAATTGCCATAAAGTATTATGCACTCATGTGATATTAATACAGCACTAGCATGGGATACCATCTATGCCAATTATAGACGCTAGAGAAGTCAAGTGAGATGAGAAAAACAAAGTGCAGTTTAGCTGAATAAAAGAAATCAGTAAATTGCTTACAGGGTGTGCCTAAGTGCCATGCAACCCAGTAACAATTAGGTGTTCTATTAAATACGTGCCAGGCTAAGTCTGTTGTAAATTTAATTCAATTGTGATCATTGGATTTATGCAAGGCCATTTGCTCACAATCAAAAACAAAACAAAACAAAAAGGACCCTTCCATCTCCATCTCCCCTCCAGGGAGAGGGGAAATGACATCCCTAATGTGCCCCATGTTATCGTCTCCTGAGCCAGCTGTTCAATGTTCAGTCACACTTTCTGTTTTACTCTGTGCTACTTACACACCTCCTACCTCCATCCATCCCATGGATTCCTAGGTTTGGGCAGAGGGAAATAGGCTCCTCAGGGACACCTAACAGCATGGCTTCCCTAAGGGGAGCTGACAGGCTGGGTCAGAATGGCTGGCATTTCTTAGTGAGAAGGACAAGACAAACAAGACTCAAGCAGCAAGTACAC
The DNA here is from genome assembly GCF_016509475.1 of Prionailurus bengalensis. Lineage (NCBI taxonomy): Eukaryota > Metazoa > Chordata > Mammalia > Carnivora > Felidae > Prionailurus > Prionailurus bengalensis. Next base: position 93,242,075 of record NC_057358.1, read on the forward strand.
AGGCGAGAAGGAGGTTGTTTGCAGGAAGAAGCACCAGTGGAATGAGCCAGAAGCTGTGGTCAGTTGCAGGGATTCCTGAAGGATAAACACCAAAGTGACAGGAGTCAGAAGCCAGGAGGAAGGTATTCCCAAAAGAAGGCCACCATGACAGGGCTGGGAAGCAGTGGGACTTTCCATCAGCTCAGCTTTCTGGAGCTCTCCCTTGTTGAGGGGGCTTCTTCTCCTGTCCTTACAATGCCTGAATCCTCATAGCAAGACTCTCAACTAGATCCCAAACAGGTCTGAGAAAAATGAACCAGGCTGGACAAAATGGCAGGGTTCAAGGGAAAGCCATGACTCCACTTTTCACATTAAAATTATAAAAAACAAAACATGTTCCCCCAGGTCACCAAATCGATGTCAGATCTACCGTCATCCTAAAAATGGCAGCTCTGGACCCTGCTTCAGAAGTGAGGTTTCTCATCTGGGTCAAACACTAGAGGCTAGATATCAAAACATAAGGGAACATGATAACAAGGGGAGTATAGTTATGTGTATTGACTTATAGGATCCTAAAACAATAGGCTTGGAAGGAATCTGATACTCCACACCCAATAGGGAGAATATGGGTCACAGAGGACAAATCCATGCACAAGAACTCGCCATGTGAATTACCCTATCCCATCCCACCCCATGCCTCCCCCCCACCCCCAAATATACAAATACTGTAGTTACACTCTGCCAATGCAGGGAGGCATATCCTCGTGTCATGTCAGCTCAAAACTTTCAGTGGGTTCCCATTGTTCTTGGAATGAAATCCAAACCCCCAAACAGGGTCTTCAAGGCCTGGCATGATAGGGGCCCTACTTGCCTGACAAACCTCATCATTTTGTGTTGCTTCCCACCTTAGTCACTCTGACTCAGCCACTCTGGGCTGCTTTCCATTCCTTTTCCCTGCCTCAGAGCCTCCGTACCTGCTGTTTCTTCCACCTAGACTCTGACACCACCTCTCTTCACGAATGGCTCTTTCTCATCCTCAGATCCCAGTTTCACACATACCTCCCAAGAAGTCCTTCCACTCACAAAGTCATCCAGCAGATACTGAGAACCTGCAGTGGGCCAGGTGCAGCAGTGAACTGCAAAGCCCCTGCCCTCCTGGAGCTCACATTCAAGTGGTGGTGGGGACACAGACAATAAACAAAGCAGGAAATAGTGTACATACTCCATCAGGTGTGGTAAGTACTATGGAGAAAATAAAGCATACTTAGGAGTTAAGGGGAAAGAAAGGGGGTAGGAGGGAAGTATGATTTTATTTAAAGATCTTTTCCAATATTCTCTCTCTTAGCTTCTATTCCCTTCATAATGCCCGTCACAATGTGTAACTTTTTAATGTATGGATTTGTTTTTGTTTTTAATCTAAAATGTGAACACCCACTAGAATGTAAACTCCATGATGGCAGAAGGGAGAATTTGCTGCCTTATTTTCCGTGTATGCCAGCACTTGTGCTTGGCCTGGTGGGTGCTTGATAGATTTATTGAAAAATGGGGGGAGAAAGGAAAACAGATAAAGAGTCGGAACTATGGGGAAGAGCCAAGGAATCAGAGAACCAGGAAAAAGATAAGGTGAGTGGGAAGGTGGTCTCAGTGGATATTACCCTCTGGTGGACTTTAACTGATTCGTGAGTGTGTGTGTATTGATGGAAGGGTGGGAAATGTGAGTAGAGGTTGGCTTGGGTTCATCCAAAGGATTTGACATGGAATAAAAAGAACAAACTTAAAGCTACCTCACTCCCCTAAGAAGAAGAAAAAGATGTGCAGAGTGATTGCTCAGCCAAGTGGAGTGAGAGGAAAGTTTGCACTTTGAAAATGGAACTGAGACACTGCCCTTGGAAGACAGTGACAAGAGGGGCAAATATTGGCCCTATATCCTTGGTGCTGCTGTCTTTGGGAGGTACATGTTCTTTGAAGGTTTTTAATGGGTGAAATGAAGTGACTTTAGTGAGGGTGAATGAAATGGATGATGGCAATATAAACTAATAAATAATGCTACAAAGGCAATCAGGCAACACAATTAAAAACTTCAAATGCCCGGTGACCTCCAAATTTTATTTTGGGTGTTGAAAGGAAATAATTCAAAATATAGAAAAGTTTTATGCCCCAAAATATCCAAAGATGTTTTTTAACCACTAACAAATTGTACAGGCAAAATAACCTTAAATGTCCTGCAATGGAAGATAACCAGAGTACCTCCACTTGATGGAAGAGTGTGCAGTCATTAAAAATGAAGTTTATGAAGACTGGTTTAAATTGAAAATATTTCATATACTGTTAAGAAAAACCATAAGAATAAAATATTTATATGATATGGATTCTAACATAATTTACATGATTATATATATGTAGAATGGAAAACAATATGATTAAAGCAAAGGTTAGGAGGAAAAGTTTCTAAAATATAAACAATTAAGGTTAAATTCACCTCCACAAATATTTATTGAGCTGTGTGACATAAAGTAGGCACAGTGCTGTGCACTGGGAATAAAGAGAGACCCTTACAGATAGGACTAAACATACTGTATGGTGAGCTATGTGGCGGAAGAAATCTATGGGGTTTTTTGAAGCAAACGGGAGGACCTCCAAACTCAGATTTGGTAGGGAAATGGGGAAGGACAATCAAGAATGGTTTTTTAGTGGGGGAAAGTAAGATCTAAATTCTGAATCAGACAAAGAAAAGAGGAAAAGACAGATAAACACAGACAAGGAAACAAAAAGATAAAGAATAGAACCAAGAAAGGTGGAGAGAGTTCTAAGCAAAGTCAACAGCTTGTGAAAAAGACCAGAGACAGCAGGAGAAAGTGCAACTCATTTAAAGATTTGAAGGAAATTCCAATGAAGGAAATTTGGCACAAGTGTAATATGATAGGGACTCAGAGGAATAGGAAGCAAAAGACATAAGCAGAGCCAGACCTGTTGAGTGGTTTGGATACGGAGGGCAATGGGAAGCCTTTGAATTGTTTTAGGATCTGTGTTTTAGAAATCTCTCTCCCCGGCTCTGCGTCTAGATTGGAGGATGACTAGGCTGAAGGGAAGGTGGTCAAGTTTAAAAGCTATTTCAGTAATCCAGGAGAAAGAGAAGGATGGATTGGTGTTTGAGTAAAGGGATTATGGGTAATTTTTTTACCTTCATGTTTTTCTAGTGTTTCCAACTTTTACTTAATGAACATGTGTTATTTTCATAATGAGGACATTTTTGTAAGATGTTTTAAGGAAGAGGAACTTTATAGTATTCTGCTGGGAAGTCCTTCTGAGCTTTTGGGACTATCTGCTAAGCCCAGGGCCTCTGTGTTTGTATAAGAATCCACACCCACGTGCCAAGCCATAATACCCTGGGAACCACCCACAGTCTCTACACTGAGAAAGTGGAGTTTACCATAGGCCAGTGACTCAAGGTATATTTGGCAGAAGTAACAGCATCTGAGAAAAGAGACAGAGGGCTTCCAGCTGATATATAAAACCCAAGTGTTCACTCAAGTTATTTATATATTCATTCACAACTATTGAGCACCTACTATGTGTCAGTCACTGTTCTAGACACTGGGGATACAGATATGAACAAAATGACAAAGTTCCAGTTACCTGTTCTAGGGGGCAAGACAGATCATCTACACATAAAAATCTAGCCATGTACCGTATCTCATGGGAACGCACCTTGTGCTGTGCTCACTGCTACTTATTGACAAGAACTGTTTAGGAAACTTTGAAAAATAATTGCAGGTTGGCTGATTCATATTCATCTAAATGTGGCACCTGTCACACAGACCTATGTTGCTACAGTGTTTTTGACTGGGTTGAGGAACACTCTTTCCTAGAACTGTGTTTTCAAGTATCCATCTCATATGCATGCACGTACATTTACAAACATAAAAAATTTCTCCAAGCCTCTCCAGCCACTGGGTACAAATGAAGTTACAATAACAATAACAATTCAGATTTTATTCACGTGTCCTCCTATCATACAAGGAGGGATCTCGGCAATCTGTTCTCCCATGCTTATATTTGGGAGCATCCAAGGGCATCTCATGCGTGTTCATAAGCAGACTTCTTATGTTCTTGCATCCCAGCCTCATCAGTGATGTTTGGAATAGCATCTCACCCCTGCCCTTCATAAGAATTCTGCTTCCATGCCCAGGAAGCAATTTACAGAGATCCCCAAACTGCAACTGTGGAGGCAGGAAACTCTTTTCAATCAGAAAACAAAACAAAACAAAACAAAAAAACCACATACTCCTTTTGTCTAACTCTAGGGAAAGACCCAAACCGAGCCCATATTAATTGTTCAGGATTCTGCAAGCACTAGCTCTGGAGGTGATTAGCAATGTTTGGGTGTTCCCTGAGTAGCATTTTCTCACTTGGACCTTGAAATAACATTGCCTCTAGCCCTTTGTCTCAGAGTTCCTTGTAAAACAACAGCCCCTTTTGGTTTGCAGTCCACTCTACACTGACCCCAAACCTAGTCCACAGGCTGGACTGGGCCTTGTGCCTCCTCCACACACTCTTCTCAACTCAAAGCCCCAAACATAAACCTCCCTTTCAGGCCAGGCAACTTGGCCGGGGCCCTCTAGGGTCACCAGATGGACCCAAACATGGCTAAATCTCAACTGAATGCAGGTGATTTGGAGAAAAGTCAGTTCAAACAGATTAAGCATGATTTAGGGGAGTATTAGGGCAGAAAAGTCCATCCTATACCACTGAGAAAGGAGGAATTAACAGAGACGAGAACAGTCTAGAGTCAGTATATGCCACTGAGGACACTGTGCATCAGGATGCAGATGTCCCAGCGCAAGTCAGGAACCTACTGTCCTTCCTACCCCCTTGCTGTTTGGCCCACTACTTCTCACACATGACCCTCTAGATGAGAAGCCCTGCTGTGGAGGATAGAAGGCCTCAGGGAGGGGAAGAAGGGAAGACAGATAGATATTGCCAGGAACTATTTCTGAATTTCAGTTCTGGGGCTGTAATCCAAATTGTGTTTGATTGCAACCTTTGCCCTGAAGAGGTTCAGGGTTTTTTTCAGATGGTAGTTTTTGGCCCCTACTCAGCACTAGAAGGTCAGTTCAGGAAACTGCTGTCACTTCCAAGGCCACTAATTGAAGTTAGTTATCTATACAGAGAGACCCCCATCCCCCTGCCCCCGAAACAAGCTGGAAATCCTGAAGGGAGCACCCAAAGACAGAAACATACATCTCAAAGGCCAGCTCAAATGCCACTTCCTCCATGAAGCACACGTGGAGCTCCCACCTCCCAGATCCAAACTCCTTATAATCAGTTTCTTCTTCCTATAAAGTTCTCCAAGACTTCGGGCTCTCCTCACCCCCCAGCATAGAGGTTTGAATGCCAGTTTCTTCGACTAGAGGTGAAATTCCCCATGGCAGATGCCAGGCGTCACCCTAGTAGCCCCAGCAGCACCACCACACAAAGCCCCTCCTGTAACAGACACGTAGTAAGTAATTACTGAGCCAAGTAGGTTTCCAGGGGCTCACTTATAAAGGCCGTTTTCCTTCGGCCTTGATGTGGTAGGCCCCACGTCATAGAGAATTCTTATCCAGTCTATTCTATTCCTTAGGAACACAAACCACAGAGGCTGGGATTCCTTGGCTCAGCACAAGAGGTCCCCAGTCTTTCTGTGACTCCGGCAAAAGTGGCTGAGGATTTTCTGGCACTGCCTTTTTTCGGAGTCCCCGTTGGCATGCATTATGGGTATTGTCAGGATGTTTTCCCGAAAGGGATAATGACCTACCCAGGGCTGATCCCCAGCCAGGCCACACCTCTATAACATCAAGACCTGCATCTGTTCTGATTGGTCAGAGCCTGTCCCTGGCCTGTCCCCCACGTCCCTAGAGTCCAGTTGTCCTGGATTCCCCCCACCTCCTGTGCATATCCTGCTCCCTCTTCCCTCCATCAGGCAGACCCATAATCATCCTTCAGAGTCTAGCTGAGGGTCACCTCCTGTGTGGAATCCTCTGGTCTCTCCTCCTGGCAGAGTGGGAGTGTGGCCTTGCCCCAGCACTCTACATACGGCACTCGCCATACAGCACTCATTTCATGCTGAAATTGCTGTGTGTTTCCACCTCCCGCACCAATTTGAGCTTACATTTCACTCATCGTAGCAGATCCAACAGTGCACATTGCCTGGCCGGAGATGTAGTGGCTCAGCAAATGTTTCTTGAATTAATGAACAGCATGACCCTTGCAAATATTTTCCAAGAGAGAAAGCAAGGAGATCCCCTAAGGCACTCAGAGTTCTTACTGTTTTGTTATGTGCAGGTTCGTGTCTTGCTTTTTAAATTTAAAAATAATAATGCCGCAGGTTTATTGGGCACTTGCTAAGTGCATAATCATGTTAAAATCCTAAACAGCCATCTGAGGCGGAGGTTATTATTGCATAGGTTTACAGCTGAAAAAATGGAAATTGAGGGAAGTTAACAAGTATATCCATATTCATACAACTGGTAAGTGGGAGTCTGTTAGTTTTCAAAGCCTCCTCTCTCAGCCACCAGGCCTTCCACGCAGCCTTTCTACAGAACACGAATTACAATATGAATACTTTATCATTAAGCTATTTTAATGTCTTTATTATATAAAGACTAAAATTCGACGTATGGTTATACTACCTTGCTACTCAACGTGTGGTATACTCACAGCAATACGAGTATTATATACCAACACGAGTGGTATATTGGGAACTTGTTAGAAGTGCAGGATCTCACTGAGAAACTTAACAGGAACCCATGGGGGAGGGGAAGGAAAAAAAAAAAAAAAAAGAGGTTAGAATGGGAGAGAGCCAAAGCATAAGAGACTGTTAAAAACTGAGAACAAACTGAGGGTTGATGGGGGGTGGGAGGGAGGAGAGGGTGGGTGATGGGTATTGAGGAGGGCACCTTTTGGGATGAGCACTGGGTGTTGTATGGAAACCAATTTGTCAATAAATTTCAGAAAAAAAAAAAAAACTAAAAAAAAAAAAAAAAAAAAAAAGAAGTGCAGGATCTCAGAAACCCTGGATCTACTGACTCAAAGTCTGCATTTCAACAAGGTTCTTCATCATGTATATGCACATTAAAGTTTGAGAAGCACTAGTTTAGATCAGGAGTCAACGAAGAATAGCCATGGGCAAAACCCAGCCCAGTCCCTGTTTTGTTTTGTTTTGTTGTTTTTTGTTTGTATGGACCATGAACTAAGAATGGTCTTCACATTTTTAAATAGTTGAAAAATTTTTCAGAAGTAAATTTTTGACCCGTGAAAATTATGTAAAATTCATATTTCAATGTCCATAAAAAAGTTTAATTGAAACACGTTCATTTGTTTACTTACTGCCTGTTGTTGCTTTTAAACTACAGTGGCTGGCAGGCTTGAGTAGTTATGGAAGATGTATGGCCCACAAAGATATTTACTATCTGGTCCTTTAGAGAAAAAGTTTGATGATCTCTTTCCGATTCCGTCCCCCACCTGCAGCCACCAGCTCATAATGGGCATGGAGGGAAAGGCAGGCGACACTTGGGAGGACTAAGGAAGAAAGAGTGTCCCCAGGCAGAGGCAGAGCTCAGCTGAAGCAAGGGTACTCTGGTGACTGATGGAAGGGGATTTGCCATGGAGCAGAAGTCCGGAGGGAGGAGGAGTGAGCTGAGCACATAGTATGGTGAGATGGTGGGGGGGGGGAGGTGGTGAGGAAGAGGAAGCACAGAACAGTGAAAAGACCAGAGTATAGGAGAACACAGGCTACATAGGGAGGGAGCTCCTCAAAGGTGCAAGGGTGGCCAAGGCCAAGAATGAGAGGTCAGGTGGTGTTCTCAGCCTCAAGATTCCCCACAGAGCCCAGTTACAGTTGTTTTGAGACTGTGGCAAGTTGAAGGGTCAGGTGGTGTCCTAGTTGTTGAAATTGGCAGACTTTTCCTGGAGTTTCCAGACTGTGAGGGTGAAAGGTATCCCTAACAAATCCTAAACTTGATGTGAATAGGGACGAAATTAACTAGCTCTTTGCACCTTTATCTTGAGACAGAATCAGTTTTTTGCTTAAAGAGCTTGTTACATATGCAGACTCTCAGGCTCACCCAGAAGGTGCCTGATCCAGTGGGAATCTGTATTTTACAAGCATCCCAGATGATTAAATGCTTTGAGAAACTGCTTCAGTGAATGAAAGAACTCTGGAAGGAACCAGCTTGAATAGATCATGCCTCTAAAAGGAATCATTTATATGGGTAAGAGGCTGCCTTCTAGTTTGCAGTGGTGTGTAGGCCTTCAGGAAGAAGCAGTGGCATTAGAGAGGAATTGATGGGCTCTATCTGCTAATACCAATGAGCAAGTGGTGGGGGAATGTCGAAGTCATCTGGAAACTCAAGGAAAGGCTGGGGATTGAAGCTAAGGGTTCTAATCCAGAGGATACCACCGATGGCCGTTTGATAGCCAGAGAATAGAAATACCTGCCTCTCCATGAAAAGATGCTCAACGTTGCTCCTCATCAGGGAAATACAAATCAAAACCACACTCAGATATCACCTCACTCCAGTCAGAGTGGCCAAAATGAACAAATCAGGAGACTATAGATGCTGGAGAGGATGTGGAGAAAAGGGAACCCTCTTGCACTGTTGCTGGGAATGCAAATTGGTGCAGCCACTCTGGAAAACAGTGTGGAGGTTCCTCAGAAAATTAAAAATAGACCTACCCTATGACCCAGCAATAGCACTGCTAGGAATTTACCCAAGGGATAGAGGAGTGCTGATGCATAGGGGCACTTGTACCCCAATGTTTATAGCAGCACTCTCAACAATAGCCAAATTATGGAAAGAGCCTAAATGTCCATCAACTGATGAATGGATAAAGAAATTGTGGTTTATATACACAATGGAGTACTACGTGGCAATGAGAAAGAATGAAATATGGCCCTTTGTAGCAACGTGGATGGAACTGGAGAGTGTTATGCTAAGTGAAATAAGCCATACAGAGAAAGACAGATACCATATGTTTTCACTCTTATGTGGATCCTGAGAAACTTAACAGAAACCTATGGGGGAGGGGAAGGAAAAAAAAAAGGAGATTAGAGTGGGAGAGAGCCAAAGCATAAGAGACTCCTAAAAACTGAGAATAAACTGAGGGTTGATGGGGGGTGGGAGGGACGGGAGGGTGGGTGATGGGTATTGAGGAGGGCACCTCTTGGAATGAGCACTGGATGTTGTATGGAAACCAATTTGACAATAAACTTCATATATTGAAAAAAAAAAAAGAAAGAAAGAAATACCTGCCTCTCCCTAATGACATGAGCATCTCAAGCGATACTGGATAGGCTCAGGGTAACCATAGGCAGGTGGCAGATTTAATATGTATTTATGTTGTTTTCTGACCTTTGTTAGATTTCACCCCCACTCCTACCATTTCTATGGTCTCATATGACTGCACGGTATATATATTTTCTCAGGTGCTAGATGGGGACTCTGTGCCAATTAAATTAAGATATTGGCCCTCAAGGAATCTCTGACACCAGGGTAGATATGCAGGGTAGATAAGCTGTGAACAGCTAATTTTTCACAAATTACAAAAATAAAAATATCAGGTAGCATGAATACAAGGCATTGTCTCATATATCAATACTTCAGTTCCCTAAAATAGACGGGTAGGGAGAAGGATAGGATGGGAAATTAGTGCTTATTTTAATTTGCTTTGAAGCCACTATGGAAGATCAGTTGTCTTCTCTGTTTTTGTGTTTAAGGAAACCATGCTGGAAGCAACTGCATTTGAGGCACAGCATGAAACATCTGTCCTGTTTTGGCTTCTCATTGAGATGTTGGTTCAGCTTTTGCAGGCAGCACCTTGCTGCCTTGAGACAAAAAACATTCCCAGGCTCTTTAAGCTATTATGTAGGGTTTCCATGAGGAACTGAGTGCATTTAAACAGACTCTCCAGCCCACCCAGGAATATAGGTCTGACCCTTAAGGATAGTAAGTCAGGGAGTCAGATCCAAGAAAGGCTGACACTCCCTGTCCAGTTATTTTTAAACCCCAGAGGCTACTTCTGCATGTGATATCACTTATGTAACTTCTCTTTGCAAGGACCCCTATGTGCCCCAGCCCACCCTCCACACCCACCCCGCCCCGTAGCATCAGCACAATGACACATGTGCAGCTCCACCCAGCTGTGAATTTGCCAACAGTTTAAGAATGTGGACGTTGTGTAAATAAACACACAAAAATGAAATTGGCTTTTGTGCAACCAGCTTTCAGAAGTTACATTTTGTTCTTTTAGGTTTAAAATTTCAGTCCAATGGGATAAGAAAATAGCCCAAACTATATTACAAATCCAACTAAGAATTTCCATCACCAGAAATAGCATTATGTTACTTTTGGATAAAAGATTTTTAATTTATACTGCAGCTCCCATGTAAGGATATGACTATTAATCTAGAATAATCTTACTAGTTTCTATATGCTGGATTTATAAATGAGTTTATGATTAAGACCATATATTAAAACTTTTAAATAAATTCTAACAGTAATTAGTGACCATCCATTCTCTAAAAGGTGGACACTAATGGGATTTTGCTTCAAGGAATCTGGCCTATTAAATATGACATTAAAAATTCATCTATTTAAAAAGCTTCAAATGTCAATGAAGGAACAAAGCTGTCAAATGCTAGGAACATTTCATTAGGAAAACAACCTCAAACACTGATGGGATTTGCTGAAGTTGGGGACTCAGACAAGCTTTACCTGCTAGTGAAGCAGCTATTGATATTGTTTACTGATGTTTTTATTGTTTCCCACTAAAAGAGCAGGAAAACAGAAATATGGTGTCCTGAATTGAAATTTCTCCTTTTCTGCAGTTCTACTAGCCCAGTCCTATTATAAATAAAACCTGTATAGAACTAAATTAACATCAGCTTATGGAAAATCATGACATCAATACTATAGTTAATTTGATTAGCATAACTAGGCTAAGAGAAGAATACAATAGATAACATGTATAGTAATTTAGAAGGGTCGTTTTAGCAATTTCTTTTAATCTTCCTACTACTAAGTGTTTTAGTAGGGCTCCTTTTGGCTGCAAGTAAGAGCATGTCCCAATAACAGCAGTATAAAAAATAAGGTGTCCAGGTTCTGTTGCCACATAATAAACCATCCCCAAACTTAGTGACTTAAAAATAACATTTATTTTCCTCCTGAATCTGTAGTTTGGGAAGGACTTGGTAGAGGGAAGCTTGTCTCTTCTCGTTGACATCAGCTAGGGCAGCTTGAAGACTGAGGGCTGGAATCATCTGCAGACTGGTTCACTCACATGTTTGTTCATCCTTGATGGGGAGAGTGAAAGAGCTGGAGCCTGATAACAGCTGAGGCTCCTCAGGCATCACTATCTCAATGTGGTCTCTTACATGGTTTCTCCAGCATGGCAGCTTTGGTGTAGACTGACTTCTGATATGTCAACTCATGGCTCCCAAGTCACACATGAGAAGAGGAATAATAAGGCAGAAACCGTATCACCTTTTATGACCTAACCTGAGAATCATGCAGTATCCCTCCCACTGCATTCTATTTGCTGGAAGCAACTCACTAAGTCTGGCCTATATTCAGGAGAAGGATCTTTTAATGAGAGAAATGTCAAAGAATTTGTAGCCATGTCCTAAGACCACTACATAGGGATTTGCTTTTCATATACAATGCTAGAGGGAGGCAGTTCTGTATAATGTGGGGCTCCATGATATGATAAAAACGAAGGTTTCTTCTATAATTCTACTCTACCATTTTAGTACATTGGTGTATTATCTCAGAGTTGCTGGGTGACTGTTGTAGATTCAGGCATCACAACAATGGTCAAGACCAAAAGAAGTGGAAGGTGTAGTACCAGCAGCTTCTGGCCTCTTTGATCAGGAAATAAAAGATCCTTCCCAGAACCCTCCACTCTAGAATTCCACTTCTGCTGCATTGGCTGGAACTCTGTCAAAAGGCCACCCCTTGCTTCAGAGGAAGTTAAGAACAGTGAATATTTAGCTTCTCCATTCTATTGTAGCAGTAGGGCAGAGAAATCTAGAAATGGGCATTGGGTCAGCCAAGCCATGCTTCTGCCCTGATAAACCTCCATATCAGACCCATAAAATCACAAGTGGGAGGAGTTTCAAAGAGTCCCTTCTCCTCCCTCAGCCGATGTTAACAATGAAATGACCCAAATATGGTTAGCGAAGGGAGACTGCTACAGCTAATGAATGGAATCATTTACAGCTATATATTTGCAAATAGAATCAAAAGCTAGATAGTGAATTCAATGAATCCTTTATACAGTTTAAACAGGAAGCAGAACTAGGTCACCACAGAAACATTTGTCAATAAGATAGGGAGGACGTGGAGGAGAGGAGATCACTGACTTGTGATAAGATGTTAAAATTGCCTAGCACATTACCTTAGGTTCAGAGGCCCAGGGCCCAGAAATAATTTGGGGACAGGGAATAATGAAACTATTAACTTATAGCCCTAACCCAAATTTTATATCTTACTTTATAGAACATTCCTTTTTTTTTTTTTTTAGGCTTCTGTTGTTCACTAGTGAGTAGAAACAGGAAAAATACTCAGTTGATGTATTTTCTTTAACCCATCTGCAACAAATATTCAAATTTAAGCTTTAAAGTTTTACAACATTTAGCTAAAGAAAAAAAATCAAAATTCCTTTCTTTCCTCCCTGTAAGCACAGAGCTCCCCAGGTCTGTTGTCTCATGGTATCATCTCAAACAAGTTAAAGAAATCACACTGCAACAGGCATTTTCTGAACCCTTTACTCATACAAGCATTAGCAAATGACCCCAACAATACCTAAGACTGAAAAATGAGACAACTGGATTTATTGATGCTGATGGTGTAGAGAGCTCTTTCCCAGGCAGATTAACAGACATTCATGAAAACACATGTGCTTGAGGGGAGATATGAGTATGAAAAAAGTATGTGCCAGGGGCACCTGTGTAGGTCAACTGGTTGAGCGTCTGACTCTTGTTTTCGGCTCAGGTCATGATCTCATGGTTTCCTGGGTTCCAGCCCAGCATCTGGCCCATGCTGGCATTGCAGAGCCTGCTTAGGATTCTGTCTCGTGCTCTCTGCCCCTCCCCACTCACACTGTCTCTATCTCTCTCAAAAATAAATTTTAAAATTTAAAAAAAAAAAAAAAACAAGAAAAAAGTATGTGCCCACAGTGAGAATCCCAGTAAATCCCAGGCCACAGTTTGCAGTAAGTATAAGGAAATAAATGAGTGGTTAACTCTCAGAGAAAATGGAATGGGGAATAGGAAAACATTTCCTTTATAATGAAAGAACTCTAACATAAGCAAAGTAAATAATTTCTCCAAACTGATATGGCACATATTAAACAGAAAAAAAAAGTCTAGGAATTCTCAAGCATTCCTGTTTATATTTGGGACAGAAAGTCATGCAGGTCTGCCACAGCAACTTCTGACTCAACGCGTCTCCGGAGGCAAGGGAAACCAAAACAAAAATGAACTATTGGGACCTCATCAAAATAGAAAGCTTCTGCACAGCGAAGGGATCATCAGCAAAACTAAAAGGCAACTGACGGAATGGGAGAAGGTATTTGCAAACAACATATCAGATGAAGGGTTATTATCCAAAATCTATAGAGAACTTACTAAACTCAACACCCAGAAAACAAATAATCCAGTGAAGAAATGGGCAAAAGACATGAATAGACACTTCTCCAAAGAAGACATCCAGATGGCTAACAGAAACATGAAAAAATGCTCAACATCACTCATCAGTAGGGAAATACAAATCAAAGCCATAATGAGATACCACCTTACACCTGTCAGAATGGCTAAAATGAACAACTCAGGCAACAACAGATGTTGGTGAGGATGCGGGGAGAGAGAGGATCTCTTTTGCACTGCTGGTGGGAATGCAAACTGGTACAGCCTCTCTGGAAAACAGTATGGAGGTTCCTCAAAAAATTAAAAACAGAACTACCCTACAACCCAGCAATTGCACTACTAGCTATTTATCCAAGGGATACAGGTATGCTGTTTCAAAGGGACACATGCACCCCAATGTTTATAGCAGCACATACTTTATAGCCAAAGTATGGAAAGAGCCCAAATGTCCATCGATGGATGAATGGATAAAGAAGATGAGGTATATATACATAATGGATTATTGCTGGGCAATCAAAAATAATGAAATCTTGCCATTTGCAACTACGTGGATGGACTAGAGGGTATCATGCTAAGCAAAATTAGTCAGAGAAAGAAAATATCATATGACTTCACTCATATGAGGACTTTAAGAAACAGAACACATGAACAGAAGGGAAGGGAAGCAAAAAGAATATAAAAACAGGGAGGGGGACAAAACATAAGAGATTCTTAAATATGGAGACCAAACAGAGGGTTACTGGAGGAGTTGTGGGAGGGGAGATGGGCTAAATGGGTAAGGGGCATTAAGGAATTCACTCCTGAAATCATTGTAATACTATATGTTAACTAACTTAAATTAAAATTATAAATTATAATTAAAAAATAAATTTTTTTTGTAAATTAAAAATTTTTGTAAATTAAAAAAATAAAAATTAAAGTAAAAAGATATGAAAATACACAAAAAAAAGTCATGTAGGTCTTTGTTCTAAACAACTAATCTGATCTAACATGAAATAGACATTTTTTTAAGGTTTATGCATTTTTCAGAGATAAAGACAGAGCATAAGTGGGGGAGGGCAGAGAGAAGGAGACACAGAATCTGAAGCAGGCTCCACGCTCTGAGCTATCAGCACAGAGCCCAACACAGGGCATGAATTCACAGACCTCAAGATCATGACATGAGCTGAAGTCAGACACTTAACCAACTGAGCCACCCAGGCACCCCGAAATAGACATTTCTTAAACAAAATCATAAAACATATGTATGGGAGTTACCAGTCTTTTTTATCACTTATAAGGTAATATTCTGTTTTCAATGTTTCTATCATCTGTACAATTTTAATTTTTTTTAACGTTTATTTATTTTTGAGACAGAGAGAGACAGAGCATGAACGGGGGAGGGGCAGAGAGAATGGGAGACACAGAATCGGAAGCAGGCTCCAGGCTCTGAGCCATCAGCCCAGAGCCCGATGCGGGGCTCAAACTCACGGACGGTGAGATCGTGACTTGAGCTAAAGTCAGACGTTAACGGACTGAGCCACCCAGGCGCCCCATCATCTGTACAATTTAATTAGGAAGTAAAGAATCAGCTTATAGAGATCATGAGCCCACATGCCTCTTACTCATATTTCAAATTATAATCCTATTGCAATGATTTTTGATCCTCAAAGAGTGCAACAAAATAATAGATTGAACTTTTTCTTGTTAAAAAAAATACCAATTTAGAGACCTACTATAAGATACTTCAGATAGTCTCAAGCCAAGTAGCAAAATTCTAAAGTGCAGAAACTATCATAAACTTACTTTGTAACTCTCAAAAGCTACTGCCAACAGTTCTAGGCCCAGAATAAGTGTTTAGTTCATACTCACAAAATTTCATTGAATGTTCAACATCTCACAAACACACACACACACACACACACACACACACACACATATACACATATATATATATATATATATATTCTTTGTGTATGAAAATATTTCTGAGATCAAACATTTTCCACACTAAGTAGAAATTCCCATTGGGTTGTAAGTGAAAAGATTTATTAGATATTACTCAATTAGGTGACAATATTAATAGCCCCCATTAAACACTAATTTGCTCTTTATTCTGCAAAGACTAACACAGATGTAAAACAGGGGTTGGCCACCCTCAGAACATATGTCTAAGACAACAAGAAAGCTGAGAATAATTTGGAACATGAGCCGGTTGTCCTTTCCATACCTCCCTTTCCACTGCCAATTCTGCCACCGATGGAATTTAGCACTTTCCTATAGCATGTTCAACATCCTCGATGCTAGTAGTTTTGGGGTGTGTGTAGGATATGCACGCGCACCCACACGTTAGATCAATAAGCGTTTGTCAAGTGTCTGCTCCCAGGCATCATGCTGGTGTTACAGATACAGTTGCGAAAGGTGCAGCATTGGGAGTCCGGCTGTCTAAATTCACACCATCTCATCATTCACTAGTTATATGGCCTCAGGCAAGTCCCTTAGCCTCTAAGCCCCCAGCTTCTTTGTCTGCAAAATGAGGGTGCTAATAATGCCTACCTCGTGAATCCCTTGTAAATATTAAATAACTCATACACAGAGCATGGCACCTACTGACTGCAACAAACTTAGCTAGCATCATCATCATTGCATGGTCCCTCAGTCTTTACCCATCAGTAAACTAGAAGGAAAAGACACATACACAGATTATTCCAATTTTTGTGCTAGGGTAAGTGGAACTCATAAGAGAGGCATTTATCTCAACTTGGAATTCAAGAAAGGTCCCTGAGCTGAGAGTTGAAAGATGAGTAGATTTAGCCAGATGAAGAAATGTTCCGGAGAGAAAAGCTTCAGCAAAATCACAGGGAGCATGTTGTGGCAGGAAGTGGATATGGTTTGCTGTTATTAAATGAAGCTCAAGGTGGGGAGTGGTCAAAATGAGGCTCATGAGGAAGGTGAGGACCAGGTCATGAGAAGTCTTATATACCATGTAAACACAACTACATTTCTTTACATAAACCAAATTTCCTAAGCGACGTTATATAAAGTACTGCTATTCATAGATATTTCATGAGATGTTCTTTGACATTCCTCAAAATAATAGCTTCACTATGACTTATGTCTGAAAGAATCCTCACTTTTACCCTCCGTGAGTGATTCACGATGCATACATTAGCATATTGAAGACTCTGAGAAGTCCTGCAACAAAGGGACCTCTTTATCTTATGTTAGCCTGATTTTTTTTAAGTTTATTTATTTATTTTTGAGAGTGAAAGAAAGCATGAGTGGAGGAGGGACAGGGAGAGAGGGAGAGAGAGACTCCCAAGCAGGCTCCACACTGTCAGCACAGAGCCCAATACAGGGCCTGATCCCATGACACGTGAGATCATGACCTGAGCCAAAGTAGGACGCCTAATCGACTGAGCCACCCAGATGCCCCGTCGTGTTAGCCCAATGTTTTTGAAATTGATTTTATTGTAGGACGTTATTTTTACAGAATGCTGGGAGAGGTTTTCCCAGGTTTTAATCAAAGAATGAACTATATAGTTCAGCTTCGTAAAATCCCTCTAGATACAGGGATACATTCAAAAGGAGCACTACTGGAGAGCATGAATGAGATGATGGTGCTCCAGGATGGAGGAGATGGACAGATTCAATAAGTATTCAGGAGGTAAAATCTTTAAGTTTTCCTGATGGAGTGGAGTGAGGGAGACAGCTGGGCAGAATGACCTAGCTTTCTGGCTTGAGCCAAAAGAATAGTAGTGCCACTTACTTCAAAAGGAATACAGAAAAATATGATGCAGGCAAAGGAATGAGGCATGGATCAGGTAAAGAACTTAGCTTTGAGACTTCCCAGTGAAATTATATGTAGTAATTAAGTCAACAAACCATTCATTATTCAGCCCCAATCCAAACCCGGATCATCTGACAAATAATTCCCTGGTCGTCCTAGTCAAAATGTCAAAGTCAATTCAAGGTTTCATAATGTGCTAATTTGAACAGCAGGTTTACCGATAATAAGATCAGAATTTAGTCATATTAAAAAGCTCAGGGTTTTCTTAATGCATTTCCAAAAGTAACCCCACCTCAGGACCTCTGTATTTGCTGTTCCCTCTGCTTCCCGTTCTCTTCCACCTGGCTCTTCCCCTGACTGGCTCCTTTCCACGTTCAGGTCTCAGCTAGAAATGTCACCTCCGTAGGGAACCCTTCTCTGACCACCTCATCTCCTCTGTGATTTATTATCCCAACACCCTGTGTTATTTCCTTCATATGCTTGTCATTAGCTGAAATTATCTTGCTTATTTAGTTGTTTACTCATTATTTTTTGCATCTTCCCTTCTGGATTATAAACTTCATGAGTGCAGGGACGTATGTCTGCCTTATTCATCGCTCCTTCCCCATTTCTAGAACAATGTTTGGCACAGAGTAGCTTCTTGGTAAATTTTATTTTTAATAATTGGATTCATTTTAAAAAACACTAGCACACAGTCTTGGACTTCTGGAAATCTGCTCAAGTTTATGGTTCTGAAAACAAGTAATTTTTTTGCCTAAAATCTCCAAGAGTAAAACAGAATTTTAGATTTAAATGAAAGCTAATTTCAGTATATTTGACTCAGAATTAGCCAAATATACTTAATCCTACTAATTATCCTCTCTCACATACACTCTTTAACCTAGTTATAGTAATATAATAAGGAATTAGACCCTTGATAGAAGTTGCCAAGTGTCATGTTTTTAAATAAAACAAGCCCTCAGGAGTTTGGAAGGGAGCCCAATAGACTCAGAGTTCAAAGCTTCCAGATCCATTTACATGTGGTAGCACTAAGGAAAGGCTATCCTACAGAGTGTTCCTATGGACAACATAGAAAACCAGGTTGTTATTTTTTTTTTTCTAAATTCTTCAGTTACAATCCAGTGAAAATAAAATGCGTAGGAAAAATGTCCAAGGTAATCAATACAGCCTCTTTAAGGGTCAGATGCTTTCAAAACCACAAGGGGAAGGGTATACATTTCTGGTCAGTTCTCTTTCTAGATGGTTTATTCAGCAATTTGGAGATTTTTATGGGGTTATACCAGTATTTTCATTAGTAAATTCTTCTAAGTGGAAGGAAAGGGGGAAAGAGTCCTATACCACTGCCCTACCCAGCACTGCTACAGAGAGCAGTTGCAGAGCAAGTAAAAAGGCTCCGTACCTAGAGCTCCCAAAGACATTGTCCTATTATGGACAGTCTGGAAGGAGAGGAGGGAAGCCGGTGGGTGCTGGGACAGATCAGGGCCCACACAGAACACAAGGTTTGAGGCAGCAGCAAGGATCACTCAGAAAGGGCCACTCTCTTCCCTTGGATCCTTTCATTTCTGCTGCTTTTTCCCTTCTCAAAGTGTAGTCTGCAAAGTCCTGGGGACACTTTCAGGGGACCTGTGAGATCAAAACGACTTTTATAATAATGTTAAAGAAGGATTTGCCTTATTCACTATATGGATTTTTACACTGGTGGTGCCAAAGTAATAGCGGGTCAAACTGCCAGCACGTTAGCACAAGTCAAAGTGGTGTCACCAAACTGTAGCTAATGGTCACGATATTCTCCAATATTCTTCACCACCACAAACTCAAGGGGAGGGGAGAGGTGGAAAGGAGAGGAGAGCAGAAAGAAGGAAGGAAAGGAGGGAGGGAAAGAGGGGGTAAGGGAAGTTAGTTTTACTAAAGAACGTCTTTAGTGGGTGCCTGGGGGGCTCAGTGGTTAAGCATCTGACTCTTGGTTTTGGCTCAGGTTATGATCTCGTGGGTTTGTGAGTTCAAGCCCCAAGTCGGGCTCTGCGCTGATAGCATGGAGGCTACCTGGGATTCTATGTCTCCTCTCTCTCTGCCCCTTCCCAGCCCACACTCTCTCTCTCTCAAGATAAATAAGTAAACATGAAAAACAACTTTTTAAAAAGAATGTCCTTGGTGAAGCATTAAAAATTGTTAGTTTTATTAATTCTCAATACTTCAGTGTAGGTCTTTGTAATATTCTGTGTGACAAACTGGGAAGCACACATGAAGTACTTCTGCTCAGGTAGCACAGTTGTCCCCAAGAAAAATTCTTGTGTTAGTGTTTGAGTTGCAAGCTGAACTAACCATTTTATTTTTTCTTTTCATGAAACCCCATTTTTACTTCAAAGAAAAATTAGTTAAGATTTAGGTATTGGCAGGCACTTTCTTGAAAATGAATAAAGTGAGCCTGTCACTTCAAAGAACATATCTGATAATATGTGTTGTCCAATAACCTCTAAGAAACTACCTGTTGTGGAGATTTGGGGTAGTATTTACAACTATTAAAATACTCCTTACTTTTCCAACTATATATCTCTGCGATGCTAGATTTTCTAAATATACTTCAACAAAAACAACATATACCAGATGGAATGCAGAGGCCAATATAAGAATTTAGCTGTCTTCTATGAAGTCAGATGTTAAAAGGATTTGCAAAAAATCCCAAAAAAAATTTCTTTCTTTGGAAAAATAATTTTTTTTATAAAAAGATGTTATTTATGTCACATGTGATGGGTTTATTATTATTGTTTTCAAATGAACTAATATTTTCTAAACGTCTCAGTTTTGACTTCCAGTACAGTTAATATCCATAGATATAACCCAAAGAAACAAAACCTCTTTGGGAGTCTCAATTATTTTTAAAAGTGCAAAAGAATCCCAAGACCAGAACCTGGTACAATAGCTGGTTATAATAGAAATATGTTACAGAACTATGTAAGAGAAATAGAAAAAAATGTATGATAAAAATATATAACAAAAATGCAAATCATACATTTCGAATAGCATAAATGAGATCATTTTCATTCTACCACAAAAGAGAGTTCCATTATGCAGTTAAAGTAAAAATTCAAGTAGTAGAGCCTGGTTTGCTACCTAGCATGTCCTCAAAATAACCGAAGTGAAGTGATTCTTATTTTAGCCATTCTGACAAGTGTGAGGTGGTATATCTCCTTGTGGTTTTGATTTGCATTTCCCTGATGATGAGCGATCTTTGGACATGGTCATCCCTTGGTCATCTATGGGTCTTCTTTAGAAATGTGACTGTTCATGTCTTCTACCCATTTTTAATTGGATTATTTGGAGTTTTTTGGTGTTGAGTTGGATAAGTTCTTTACACACTTTGGATATTAATCTCTTTTCAGATCTATCATTTGCAAATATCTTCTCCCATTCAGTGGGTTGTCTCATTGTTTTATTGATGGTTTCCTTTGCTGTGAAAAGGCTTTTATTTGGGTATAGTCCCAATAGTTGAATTTTGCTTTTGTTTCCCTTGCCAAAGGAGACATATCTAGAAAAATGTTTCTGCAGCTAATTTCAAAGAGATTACTGCCTATGTTTTCTTCTAGGAATTTTATGGTTTTAAGTCTTACAGTTAGGTCTTTAATCCATTTTGAGTTTATTTTTGTATATGGTATGAGAAACTCGTCCAGTTTCATTCTTTTGCCATGTAGCTATCCAGTTTTCCCATTACCATTTCTTGAAGAGATTGTCTTATTCCCAGAGCATATTCTTGCCTCTTTTGTTGAAGATTAATTGACCATATAATCTTGGGTTTATTGCTGGGCTTTCTACTCTGTTCTATTGATCTACATGTCTATGTATCATACTGTTTTGATTTCTACAGCTTTGCAGTATATCTTGAAATATATCCAGTATAGCCAGAAATCTGGGATTATGATACCACCAGTTTTCAAAGGCCTGAGGGCTTTAAGGAGAATTCAGTTAAATCTGAAGAGGAATATCCCTTGTCGAAAATGAAAGTCTCTCCTGCTTGGGGGAGGAATCAAGGTCTTGGGTCCCCTGTGCCCTGACTTACTCCCTGCCACTGCCCAAAGGACACAGCAGAACCTCAGAGAGATTGGCCATCAATGCACCAAGAGGTGGAACATTAGCCCAGATTCCCAAAATCACAAGAATAGTTCCCATGCACCAATGGTGGCACAAAGTTGGCAGAGAGGAAGCCCTTAAAAAGACCACAGAGGGAGAGACAATGACATCTCAGGAGTAACCTGTGTGGCCAGATAGCTGATGCCTTCCTGGGCCTCTAAGATGTCTCAACTGTGCTTGAGAGTTTGGAATCTTGACTTAGCCTCCAATGGGAAGTCCCAAGAATAAGTTTAATTCCTCACCAGATCTTTGAAATGTGGGGAGAGAGTAAAAGTTAACTACTGAGTTAAAAGTAGATAATTGTGAATATTGTTTGACAATAAAAACAATGAAGTGTTGATAGATGCTATGACATGGACAAACCTTTAAACACATTAGGCTACTTGGCAATGAGAAAGAATGAAATATGGCCTTTTGTAGTAACGTGGATGGAACTGGAGAGTGTTATGCTAAGTGAAATAAGTCATACAGAGAAAGACAGATATCATATGTTTTCACTCTTATGTGGATCCTGAGAAACTTAACAGAAGACCATGGGGGAGGGGAAGGAAAAAAAAAGGGTAGAGAGGGAGGGAGCCAAACCATAGAGACTCTTAAAAACTCAGAATAAACTGAGGGTTGATGGGGGGTGGGAGGGCAGGAAGGGTGGGTGATGGGCATTGGGGAGGGCACCTGTTGGGATGAGCTCTGAGTGTTGTATGGAAACCAATTTGACAATAAATTTCATAATAAAAAAATTTAAAAAAAATAAACACATTAGGCTAAATGAAAAAAAAAATTCACAAGAGGCCAAATATTGTATGATTCCATTTATAGGAAATGTCCAGAATAGGCAATTTATAGATGAAAAGTAGGTCAATGGTTGCTAGGGGACAGAAGGGATAACCACTAAATAGTAGGGTGTTGTGGGGGGAAGGAGAGGGCAGGTGGTAATTAAAATGTTCTAAAATTTATTGTGGTGATAATTTCACAACTCTATGAATACACCAAAAAACACTTAATTTTATACTTTAAATGAGTGAAGTGTATGGTATGTGAATTATTTCTCAACAAAGCTATTACAAAAAATAGTAGATAAATGTGATAACTCTTGCTGACTTGAGTTCTGTCTTGAGGATCATACCCATTTTATGTGTATGATACTTTACAAAGTTATTTTATAAAGTTGTGTCAAGCCGAGGTGCTAACTTCTAAACAGACACATTGTACCAGCTCAGGACCTAATAAGCAAGCCCAAGACACAAGCACTGGGGAAAGGTGCAGCAGAGAGCAGATCATGGGCTCCAGGAACATGTGGTGGCAACAGGTGGTCTAGGCAAGTAGCCTGCACCACCAAGGAACCACTGACACCACCAGGGCACCATCTCGGGGAACACCAAAAATGTGGAAGGGCAGCTAACATCAAGGACATCTTGAGCAGATTGCAAGGCCCCATTTCATGCAAGAGGCCCAGTGGCTGGAGTCCCACCCTGTACATTATTGTAGTGAGGGCTGCAACCCTAGAGAGACTTGGAAAGTTATCCAAGAAGGACCTAAGACAACCAAGCAGGGACCTAATTAGTGATAATAATAACATAGGTATATAATTTATGTCATTTATGTATTAAAATATAAAGTATAAATCAGCTTGGTTCTTCTGTGATAATAAAAATAACAAACACTATTTGCCAGTACTGTTATATGTAGTTTTATTTATAAATTTACTAAATCTTCACAACAACCCTCTGAAATAGCTATTATTATTCTTCTCATTTTAAAGATAAGAAAACTGAGTCACATAAAGATGGAGTAATTTGCCTAAGGTCATTAGTAAGGGCAGAGCTGAGATTAAAACACAGGCAGTAGGTCCCAGGGCCCATCTGAACAATCCTACCATCTGCATTTAGGGTAGAGCCCCACTTGTTGCAGCTGCTTCATCAGGACCAGCAGGGATCATGGTTGATGTTGAATCCCCTTCTGCATTGAACTAAAGATCTTTAAAGCCTTTCCATGGGAGACGGATTGGTCCTGGAGCCTGGGCTGGGTCTGAGCCTACAGTTAGTGGTTAAGGGATGGCCACTCTAGAGAGAAGCCAGATAGGGAGCCAGGCAACTGCTGACACACCTCGTTATCTTTTCATTTTCACCACAACGCTGGGCCTCGTACTATTTCTTTCATTTACTGATGAGAACACTGAGGCTCAAAGAAGCTACACAATTTGGCTGAAGACCCAGAAAGCAATAGATCCAAGACTGGATCCCAGACCTTGTGATTGCAAGGTGGCTTTTGGACTTCTGAAGACAGTATCAACCAGCAAGTGAATTGGGAAATAGGGTGGCAGAATGGTTGCAAACATGCTTGCAGATTAACTCCAGCCATGCCAATTACCCTATGATTTTGACAGAGTCTTAGAACCTTCATCATAAAACAGGTTTAGTGGTAATAATCATGTCTACCTCCTGGAGTTGCTATGGGAATTAAATGAAACACTGTGTATGTGAACATCTATCTGATAGAGCGGAAGCATACAGTAGGTGCTCAATAAGTGGTAGTTGTTTTAGGCAGGCAATCCTCTTATTGTACTGCTGAGTAAAGGCAAACTCTGAGGCAGGCATCCCAGATCCTTCTCCTGAGCAATTTTACCTCTTGACTCAGAAAACATCAGTGCTGGAAGGAACATTAGAATTGACTGGATCTAGATCTCTTTTTTAACAGATGAGAAAATTGAGGGTTAGGGTAGTTACATGAGTTCTCCAAGGTTTTACAGCTAGTTACAAGGAGAGCAAAACCAGATCTTTTATTTGTAACTTAAAGTTTTTTTTTTAATTTTTTTTTCAACGTTTATTTATTTTTGGGACAGAGAGAGACAGAGCATGAACGGGGGAGGGGCAGAGAGAGAGGGAGACACAGAATCGGAAACAGGCTCCAGGCTCTGAGCCATCAGCCCAGAGCCCGACGCGGGGCTCGAACTCCAGGACCGCGAGATCGTGACCTGGCTGAAGACGGACGCTTAACCGACTGCGCCACCCAGGCACCCCTGTAACTTAAAGTTTTAAAAGGCTATTAGGAGGATATTAAGAAGAAGAAGAAGAAGAAGAAGAAGAAGAAGAAGAAGAAGAAGAAGAAGAAGAAGAAGAAAGCTTAAGAAGAAATAAAATTGAGACAACCTCAGGTCACCCTTCAATGAGGGATGCACCTTAGTAGAAAAAGAAGGTCTGTCACACCTGAGAAGAGCAGGATGACTGATAATGCCCTGGTGGAGGCTCTCTCTCACTGTCAGCATGAACACATGAAGGGACACTTCCTGGGAAGTAGCAAGTATTGCTTTCAGATACTCATTCCATATTATCACATCCGTACCCTGCGGTATTGTCTAACCGAACAAAGGAAACTGGACGTTGGTTGATACACAAGAGAAGTTAACAATAGGAAGGGAACCAGTGTCTTGGAAAGCATATGGTAGGTATGTGATTGGTGTTAGTAAAAGGATCGGGGGGGGGGGGGGAGGGAAGAGAAAGAAAGAAATAAAAAGAAAAGAAAAAGTCCTTTTATTTGAGTGGACTGCCTTCACTTGCTAAAGACTAACTAAAAAGTGAATGAAATTAACAAGCAGGTGTTAGGTGAGAATGCAGAATTTTAGAGAAGGTGTATTGAACAGAACAGGGGATAAAGGGCTTTCAGAATGAGGTTTGAGGCAAACAAATGTGTATTTTGCACGTGTGTGTGTGTGTGTGTGTGTGTGTGTGTGTGTGTATATATATATATATATATATATATATATATATTAGCAGAGAGTGCCTGTCTTCTCCCTTTGCAGTTAATTTAAGAGCTGCCCTCCAAAGCAAATTAAATTGTGTCCACTGTGCTATTTACAAGTGTCGAGGGAGGTTCTTGGGCATGATGGGAAATGTGGTGGGAGTATGGCAGGGCAAGGAAGGTAAGGATTAAGGAAAAGAGATTCCAAACTGAAATTGCTGGGTCCACCTGCTATGCATTAATTATACAACAATTATTGTCTGTTTAGAGTCAGTGCTGTATCTTTTAAGAGAAAGAAGTGCATTTGGGACACACTTGACCAATCTACTCACAAAGAAAGAAAAGGTTAGAATTCTGTATGTTTTTCTAACCACGTATATTATTAAAAGAAACTAACAATCCCATTTAATAAAAACACACTGAGTGATTATCAGGCAAAGAGATCAGCCTAGACTTCAAACCACTGTTCTAGTCCTGTTTGTCTGTTATTTTTAAGCCCCCAAGTGATGTTAACTCACAGATTGTTTTACATAGATTTGCATTTCTACTTAAAGAGGCACTTGGTACAAATATGCAAAGGAAAAAGACAGCACCATCAGTTGTGACATCACACACTAACAAGACCAATCCCAAAGACCATCACTCTTCCTGAAGATTCTCCCAATGAGAGAATCACAAATGTTATGGGAAAAGCGAATTGCCCCAAAATTGAAGTGAGAAAGTTGACATAAATTACAGATGATGCAGAATTCCAGTCTAAATATGTACTCGCTCCATGGCAGATGTTACCATTCATTGCCTGCATGCTGGGACTGCCAGTTCTCATATAGAAGATGCTGTAGTTAGGTGCTCTGCTCAGGGGGCACCTGTCTTTTCCTGAGGAGACATTCTTGGGAAAGTCCATTCTTTGGAAAGTTTGTCTTTCTTCTAATCTTGGGATTTTGATGGTCCTTGACCTTTTGTCTTCACAGAACATTTGCAACCTTACTAGCAACCCTCGCTAGCCTTCATCTCTCTCAACTTCTTTCCCAGATATGATTTTAGATTGGTGGGCAACTATTCATGTTTTTCCAGGAGCTTCTGGGTCAACAGGTGTTGCTGGAATTTTGTGGGGTTTGTTTGTTTGTTTCTTTGTTTTGTGGGGTTTTTTTATGTTTGGTTTTTGTCTATTTACACCATTGTCTGGCCCATTTCAGTCATTTTGGGGAACTTTTATTTAAACACGTACCCACAACTTACGAGTACTATTTTCATAATGTTTTTCATTAGTCTGTCCCGTATTTTAGATTGCCTTGACCACATGAATACACACAGAAGTAACTGGAATACATATAATTTCTATATATCTCTGTTAACATGTTGGTGTACCTCTACGAAAAATGTTGTCAGTGCTCTCTTGCTCATTAAGTAATTTAGGTAAGAAATCAATAACAGCTCTCACTCACTAAAGATAAGATTGGAATTGGAGCCTTCATTAACAGGATTAGATTTTACCTCATCCCATTCTTTTCTGGAGCCAAAATGCCTAAGCAGGGAGAACCTCCATTGGTGTCAAGTTTCTGGGGTTTTACAAGGTATAAGAAAGAACCGAGTGGGAAAAACCTTCTCTTGTAAGAAGGAGGACAATTCCAGAGGGAGGGGACATGGGCACAAGTCTATAGGCATTGGAGGGGACAGTAAGAAAAGAAAGGGCAATTGAGGAGAGAGAGATCAACAATTTAGAACTTCTTCCTGGGGTGCCTGGGTGGCTCAGTCAGTTAAGCATCCAACCCTTGATTTCAGCTCAGGTCATGATCTCATGGTTCATGAGATTGAGCCCCACATCAGGCTCAGTGCTGACACGGAACCTGCTTGGGAAACTCTCTCTCCCCCTCTCTCTCTTCCTCCCCCCTGCTCGCTCATTCTCTCTCTCTCTCTCTCTCTCTCTCTCTCTCTCTCTCTCTCTCTCAAACAAATAAATAAATATTAAAAAAGAAAAAAAAGGAACTCCTTCTTTCCAAAGCCTCAATCCTTTGAGTGCTTTCTTCTACTTAGCACACAGCAGGGAAACTTAAGTTTAAATTGCTACTGCCTCTGTTCCTCCTATACTGTGTGGTTCTTACTGAAACATATCTGGTCCTGGGGCCAAAGATCAGGGCAAAAAGGAAAAATCTCCACACTGCAGCCTTTGCTAGAGTGATAAAGGCAGCCCAGGGGCCCTAGTCCTCCAAATAGACCCAACTAGAACAATTCCTCCATCTTTCTTGGTGGAGAAGCTCAGTAAATTAAGCACTTCAGTGATCCATAAATATTGAATTCTTTCCGAATCTGCAAGAATCTTGTCTTTCCTTTACCAGAGGACATGGGATACTAACATGCTGATTCTGAGAATTTCAATATTCGTCAGGTTCCTAGGAGCCATTATGGAAGGGAGGTTTGTTTACCTACTGCTATTCCTTGGGGTTGTGGAATTTTTTCATCCAGGTTTTCTTAAAAACTTCAGGAAATAAAAAGGCTAAGGGAAATATAGGAATGCCTCTGGGACAAACGATCACCCACAAAATGTTCATTTAGGTTACACAAATGAAACGTACTTATAGTATCTTTAATAGTGACTGCACTAGATGTAAGATTAAGTACATAGAGTGAGACGTTGGTTCTCAAATTTTAAGGTGCCTGAAGATCACCTGTGGGACTTGCTAAAAATAAAACTCACAGGGTATACCATCCCCTGAGATTCTGGAGTGGGGCACCCCAAATCCATATTTGCAGGGAGCCCCACAGTGAGCTTGTTGCAAGTGGTCCTAAACCGTCAAAAGACATCAGCTTCTCACAAGAATCTCAGTTTCCACCTTCTCCACTTGCTCTCCTTGCATTCTTTCATTCCACCAGTGACTTCCATGTTCACAAACTGTGCTCTATTCAGTCCTCATCTTGCTTGACCTGTTGACAGTATTTAGCACAGTTGATCACTTTTCCCCCCTTGAAACCCTCTTCACTTGGCTTCTAGGGTTCTAATCTCTCTTGGTTCTCCTTCTCCCTTCCTAGGTACTCTTTGTTAATCTCATTTGCTGACCTTATTTTCCTAATTTCTAAGCCTTGGAGTGCCCAGGGTTTCAATCCACAGGCCTTTCCACTTCTCAGTCTACGCTCATTTCTTCAGTATTTTTATCCAGTCTACTGTTTTCGCATACCCTGTTAATGCTTGGAATTCCCAAATTTATGTTTATAGTCCACTCCACTCTCCGGAGCTCCAGACTTAGATAGCCAGTTGCCAATTCAGCATCTCCACTTGGATGTCTAATCACCATACATTAACGTGTACAAAACCCCTGACTTCTACTTCCTCTCTTAGAGCTTGCTCCTCCATTGGGCGCCTGGGTGCCTCAGTTGTTAAGCATCTGACTTTGGCTTAGGTCATGATCTCACAGTCTGTGGGTTCGAGCCCTGTGTCGGGCTCTGTGCTGACAGCTCAGAGCCTGGAGCCTGCTTCGGATTCTGTGTCTCCTTCTCTCTCTGCCCCTCCCCCAGTCTCTCTCTGTTTCTCTCTCAAAAATAAATAAACATTTAAAAACAAAGTTTTAAAAAAAGATGCAAAACATCATCCCAGTGGCTCCTTTAATAGTGGATCTCACCCAGCTCATCCATCTTATTCAGGATCTCTGAAAGCAAACAACACTCCAGTTGTGAAAGAACCACCTTTAGTTTTCTATATTGTTCCTCTAATTCTGTCTCCTTTCAGCTCTAAGGACTTTGAGTTTATCACAGTTCTTTCAGACCTTTATGAGCTCTGAATTAGATTCTCACTTGGAGAGTCATTCAGAGAAAACCAAAATAGTGCCTCCTGTCACTCTTATTGAATGGCCTCTTAAAGCCCCACTGTCTTCATAACCATTGCCAGACAATAAGATAATCCCGAGAGTGATAGGCGATTATTACCATTTCAAAACCATTGTGGATTTGCCTCTGAAACGAAATCATTGGGTTATATGATCTTCAGTTATTATGGACTTATGGCATTCTCAGGCAGGAAGCAGCATAAGCGGATCATTGCTACAGAACAATGATGTTTAAAACTTTAATATTGGCCAAGCCACAGGAGCAATTTCCCTAACAGGATTGCACCGAGGATAAATGGGATGTCTGACAAGCTACTCTGCTGCATTGATGTTTCTTGAACCTTTCAGGAACTGTGTTTTCGTCACTGCTTTATTCCAAATCTAGCACTGTTCCTGTTACATGAGAGGTCATCAGAGAGCCTTTGTGGATTCGATGGATTCATAAGCAAATGAAAGAGTTATCAGGAGCCCCCAGTGAACGTCTCCCTGTCTTAGAAGCTAACCAACCTGGGGACGGCACCCTGGCTGATTCTTTCCTACATGAATCAGCAGATGGCCTCACTTGCTTTGATGTTTAAACAGACAGCCTTGACTTGCACATCCTGGCCTGACACTTCCTAATAGTGTGGCATTGGTCCCGTCACTTAATCACTCTCAGGCTCAGTTTCCTCATCTGTAAAACTGGTATAATAATATTTACCTCATAAGGCTATTAAAAGCACTAAATTAGCTACCATGTAAAATACCATAGCAGACACACCTAGGCAGCCAATACATGATTGTTAATTAAACCTAGCCCTGTCCTCTATCACTATGAAGAAAAATACCCCATTTTGGCCCGTTCTCTCTTAAGCAATTTTGTTTCTCAAGCCCTAGGTAGGTTGGTCCTTAGTAAGAAGAAACTTATGCACCGGCAAATATTTCCATTATTATGTTTGCTAACTCCTTTTATTTAAATTTTCTTTATTATATACAAAGTGCTCTCAAATACATCATTTCTTCGAGTCTTACAACAACACTGAAAGGCATAAAGAATTAAATTACTTTCATAAGATCACCCAGGGATGATAAAGCTGGATCTCAGACTCAAGTCCAGAACCTTTTCATTATACAGCCTCTAGCAAGCAGAGGCAGGAAAGCCAATAAAAGGGCCCAATACATTTCTCAACCATATCTAGCTTCAAGCAGTATGAGTAACAGAAGATACTGCACAGGCAGCCCCTTCTGGAATCTCAAACCTGTGCCTTTGTAAACTGACAGATCAGTGAGCATCTGTGACCAACAGTGGAAGGGAGCCTTTGAAAGGGTGGTGTCAAGGCTTCTGGTATTCATCTCTGAGTGTGAGCTGGTGGTGCCAGTTGTGGGTCACTCACACCAATAGTTGCTATGGTGACAAATATCTTGAAACTAAGAGGCAGTTCCTTTGTGCACATCACAATCCTGTTTCGCTGGTCCCACAAATACACAGCCCCAAGACACCCGAAGAGGGAATACTCTCTAACCTCTTCCACTTTGTAGCACAGCTAACTAGATCTGGGAAGGAAGAGTAAATTCACAATCATTGACCAACTTCTAAGCGCCAGGCATAAGTAGTCGGTTCAAGCTTATAGGAAGTGGAAAGAGCATGGAGGGGTCTCATGTTACAGAGCCAAATGTGTTATACAATTTAACAAAGCCCTATATGTGTTATCTCATTCAATTTAATCCTCAAAATAATCCCTCCATCCCTTAGTGGACAAGGTGGTACCTTCCCAACATCTAGTCCTTCTTATCTTGATAACCATTCCAATGTCTGTTCAGGTGCAGGCACCTCCTCCACATAGTCCATATAGAGAAGCTGACCTGCTCTGCCACTATGGTGGGACACGGAGATGGGGTGCTTAAACTGATCTCCATAAGCCCATTCTCTGGTCATGGTTCAGGGAAGACATGTGGCCAAAATTGGGTCAGTAAGAAGTTTGCTGGGGGTGTTGAAAAATTTCTTTCTTTCTTTCTTTCTTTCTTTCTTTCTTTCTTTCTTTCTTTTCTTTCTTTCTTCCTTTCTCCTTTTCTTTCATTCTCCCTTTCTCTCTCTCTCTCTCTCTCTCTCTCTCTCTCTCTCTCTTTCCCTCTCTCTCTCCCTCTCTACTTCTCTCTCTCTGTCTCCTCCTGGAAGGTATGGCAAGCTAACATGAAGCCTGGAATTGCCATGGCCATAGGGCGAAGCTGACTCCACCAAAGGCAGGGCAGAGGAATAGGATGAAATCAATTATTTGATGATGTCATTGAATACTGAATTAAACAACCCTAAAGTTTTCTCTACTTCTTAAATTTTCTATGTGGGAGAAAATACACCATTTATTTATTTACCTAGTTTGAGTTGGATGTTCTACTACTTGCTACATAAACAGTCTAAACTACTATAAATTGGTTAGGGTAAGGCTAGGCTGTCATAACAAAGAGACCAAACAATAATGGAGTGACTTAAAGAAGTCAGAGTCCGTTTTTCTCTCCTGTAGTGGGCAGGTGTTCCAAATAGGCAAGCAGCTCTGCTCCACATGTTCATTTACAGACCCCTGTTCTTTCCATGCCATTGCTATGTCATCCCTATGGTCTTGTCCTCCTCTCCATGGTCAAGTTCTAGGTTCAAGCATGTAGGGAGAGAGCATGAAGAGTCATATCCCAGAGCTGAATGTGTCACCCAACACTTCCCACATTCCACTGGCAGGGAATTAGTCCCTTGGCCACATCTAACAGCAGGGGAGACTTGGAATTTTGCTGATAGTCATGTGCTCAGACACATACATGTCTGTTACCACAAAAGGAAGCAAAAATGGATTTTGCTGGATTGCCTGCAATCTTACCGACATTAACCATCATAGAACCCATTTTATAAAGGAGAGAAGTAAGGCTGAGAAAATTTGCCTAAAGTTGCGTAACCAGTAAATGGCAGAGCCAGAATCTGAACCCAAACTTCCAATTCTTACAACCGCTTTCTCCATATGGTCAACTCTTCTTGCTCTCCAATGTATATAGTAATCCCTCTCTACAATTCCATCTCTTAAAATAACATTTACCCACCATTAGCAACATACATGGCATAGGTTGCTAATCCTTGACCTATCAATTGCCTGGCTCCCCACAAAGATAGCTAGCTTCCTCCATAACTCCCAACCATGACTCTATTTTCTGTCCTGTAGAGAGAGAAGCAGGTATTGGGTAGAATCCTCCACATCTGGCATGTAGAAAAAGAGATCTATGTGGTGATAGCCAGTTGGAAAGGTTGTTACCTGACAACTAGAGGAGAAATCAAGAGACAAACTGAGGTCAGAGCAAAGAGAGAAGACTGTGTGGCACCTGGAGGAGCAAGGGAGATGCTGTAAATGGAGGGTCGACATCCAGTGAAGTCAATAATAAAAGAGGCTGAAAGGAAAGATTGAGGTCATTGTACAGATAGGGTGAATTTTGGATTTAATCTGTGTCAGCGCACTCCTCTTGCTAAAAATGTTATTTACTAATTTGAATTGTCAAAAAGCACAAAAGAGGCACAAAGGAAAAAAAGAAAAATTCTCCCTCCCACCCTATCTCCCAGGCACCCAATTTCTCTCCACCAAGGTACTGAATATTATAAATTTCTTAGATATCCTCCTGGACACACACACAAGCAAATACATACATATCTAGTATACGTATTGTTTCTCTCCTCTTTTGTTACTAAATTTGTTCCTCAATTTACTTTAATTTTTTTTTCACTTAACAAAATACCTTGGAGATCTTTCAATGTATGTACATAAAGAATATCTTCATTTTTTATGGCTGCATCATAGTCCATTATATGGATATGCCATAACTTATTTATATCATCCCTTGTTGGTAGATATTTAGATTGTTTTCAATCTTTCTATATTAAAACAATGCTACAGGGGCACCTGGGTGGTTCAGTTGGTTAAGCGTCTAACTCTTGATCCCCACTCGAGTCATGATCTCACAGTTTGTGAGTTCGAGCCCCACGTCAGGCTCCGTGCTGACAGTTCAGAGCCTGCTTGGGATCCTCTCTCTCCCTCTCTCTCTGCCCCTCCCTTGCTCATGTTCTCTCGCTCTCTCTCAAGATAAATAAACTGTTCGAAATGCTACAATGTATAACCTTGTGAACTCGTTATTACCTACATGCATGAATAAATCTGTAGAATAAATTTCTAAAACTAGCTTTAACTCATCAAAAATTTAGATATACATAATTTTGAAGGGTATTTGCAAGTAACCCTTTGTGAAGCTGTACCAACTTATTTTTCCACCAGTCATCTATGAGAGTCCCTGTCTTTTCACACTCTTACCAGCACAGCGGGTTGTGAATCTTATCATTGCCAACCTATTACATGAAAAATGAGTGTTGATATAAACTTAATTTCAGTTTCTCTTATTATTAAGAGAATCTTTTAATATCTAGCTATCTTTTAATATCTTAAACATTTGTATTCCCTTTTCTATAGACTTTCTATTTGTGTATTTTTGGTTGGGTTCTTGGTCTTTTACTGATTTGTGAGAGCTTTTCATACAGAATTAGCTCTCTCTATTAAATGAGTTGCAAATACCTCCCCTTTTTATAATTGTCTTTTGACTTTGCTCATGATAGGTTTTACACTGCAGAAAAGCATTTCTTTTATCCACTCTCTAAAACATCTCACTTAGATGGGAAGAGCTCCTTAAACAAGCCAAGCTTTACTAGACAGGTAGGAAAGAAATATGAACTTGGGAGAACTTTACTTTTGAAGATTTTTCTCTCCTGTTGTACCCCATCTTTAATTACCCCCTGATAATGATATTGTCAGAGAACTCACCCTACTGAATAAAATTAAAATGACTAACCATGATTTCCAGCAGTAACGAAGTGCAAAGGAAGCCAAGTTTCCTGCCCATTGGCTTACCAGCTAAATCAGAAAGTCAAGTAATGTTCTGAAATCCCCAGAGAATGCTGCTGACACATCAGCTTTCATTCTTTCTGAAGCTACTTCCTGCACACAATTGAGTTATAAAAGTCCTTCCTAAGTAGTTATTCGATGAATGGGATTGGGCTGAAGGAGAATGGGCCTGTGGATAGATTAGATGGATGGGAAAAGGAAATAAAGAAACAGAGTACATGAATAACAGGAGACACCGCAGTGTAAGTTAGGGGCATTTCATAACAGAAATGAAATTGCTTCTGCCACAAGCAGGCAAACAGATTTCCCCAAACAAGGGAGGGTAGAGCACTCTTCATAAGTCCAAACATCAGTCAGAGTGGGGAATTTCAAGGACGCCAGAGATTGTGACAATGTGTGGGGTGGGGATGCCCCTTTGCAAGGTGTAGGAAGGAATGTAAGCAGTGTTGCTTTAACGTCACCGAGAAAATGTGCTGAGACAGCTTTGGAGAACATTGTGGTTCCTTCTGCATTTCTCAGCCTGATTCATAGCAGTTATTGAAAACCCCCAACCTTCAGCCTCCGCTGGTCAGCATCTGACTCTGCCTTGCTGGAGATTTCCCAACCCTCTGATGAGTGAGTAGCTAAAACTCTGGAATTACACTACTGTCCCATCTTCCCAGGCCTTCCCTTCCTCCCCAACCCAAAGCACTGTACTGTGCAGCTCCTTATAGGATGGCCTATCCTATAAGGCCTGGGCTTCTGCCTGGCTTCCTGACTAGCACTGCAGTGGCTGCTCTCATTAGAGCATTGCCCTGAACTTCAGCCTCCTTGGCAAGGGCATTGACAGCCCATCTGGGCCTCAGCCATCATCCTGTCCCTCCCAGCAAACAGCCAGAGTCCTGTTTCAACCCAGATGGCCCTCCCCCAAGACCCCCTGTTCCTGACCATCAATTAAATTCGTGTTTCTGTCATCCATTGCTCAGTTTTGCCCCTACTGTGCTCCCCATAGATGGGACACCATGGACATTTGTACCAGGTAGATCAAGCCCAGGTTTGCCACACACAAATACCATCTCAGCCTGCTTTAAACAATAAGCACATTTATTCACTTATGTAACAGGAAGTCAAGGGCTGGGAAGATTCCAGGCTTGGTTAATCCCATGGCTCAAGGTATCATTAAGGACCTAGAGTCACTCATCTTTCTACTCTACCATCTCCACCATGTTGCCTACTCCTTTCATAAGATGGATACGCAGCTCTAAGCAATCCGTGGTAGGCTTGTGTTGGCTCCTGAGATCCACTTGCTAAATTGGCCAGCCACTTGTGGAGCTATTGGTCGCCTGAAATCAGCCATTATGAGAGGATTTACACCACAGAAATGAAAATGAGCAAACATTACAAATCAGGGCTTTTTCAGTTTTGGAGAGCCGGTTAACTCTGCATCACATCCTCATGCAGTAGTATCTAGAGATAGAAAGAGTCTATTTCTTGATTGCATCATTTTCGAGCAGAGTACCTTCTGGAAGCCTCACAGAAGATCCCCCACCCCTGCCATCTTTGCCCAATTGTGTCATATGCCCATGTTTCAACCAAAGGTTGGCAAATAGGTAAGGTTATGATGACTCCTCTGAAGCATATTGGAGCACCTGATACCTGAAAATCAGTATTTTCTTAGCTAGAAATAAGATGGAAGATGGCCTTTGGGAGGGCAGTCAGCAGGGCTTGTTTCTCTCTCTCTTTGTCTCTCTCTCTCTCTCTCTCTCTCTCACACACACACACACACACACACACACACACATATACACACACACATACATACACACACACACGTGCACGCACGCACATACACACATCATCCACCCAGCTGATTGAGAGCTTATCTCTCGGCTTTGGCCCACCGTGGAGGTTCTAGCAGGTTTATAGGGCATGTGGCATATAACAGCCTGAGATGTGCATAGAACTACCTCGCTAGAAGAGGGAAAAACAACAGCAACCACTGAGAGTCAACTTTTCATAGGTTTTAGGCCTACAGTTTACCCAAGTGGTTCCAAAAACCCTGGCTTTGTTCAAGCACTATTAAATGAATAGAAATTGTCCTGTTTCCACTCAATAATGCTTTTTCTGTAAAGAAATTCATATGCAAAGAGATTAGATACTAATCAGGAAGGAATTACATTAATTTTTATGTTTTGACATGAATTTGAATTGAGTTAAATCTTGTTAAGCAGTTCACTCAAAATTAACTTTTCTCAATTCAGGCTTAACCTAATCCTGGTTTTCTCTCTGACTTGAGTAGACAGACTATAAGTTTGAACTCACCCATATCTTTTTTTGGACTCAGTCCTTCCAAAAACTTGTCTAAGTTTGCAAAACTTTCACTGATATTGTGAAGTATCAGACTCCATGCTGTCTGCCTTCACTGTGGCTTTCATGGCCCCTAGGAAGGGATCTCAAGCCTGGTGTCTATTAATTTTAAGAAAGTGTCTAGAGGAACCTGGGTGTCTCAGTTGGTTAAGCATCTGACTCTTGATTTCAGCTCAGGTCATGATCTCACTGTCTTGGGATCAAGCCCTAAGTCAGGCTCCGTACTGGGTGTGGAGCCTGCTTAAGATTCTCTCTCCCTCTCCCTTTGCACCTTCCCACCCCTTCTCTTAAAAAAAAAAAAAAATGTCTAGCTTGCCCTTCTCTGCATCCCATCCAACTTCTTGTGCCTTTTTCCTCACATTAATGAAAATAGAAATTGAAAGCTTCTGACCACATATGCCTATGTTTTTTATAAAGACTTAGGCTTAAATGTATTAAACATTTATACAAGCCTCTGGAGAGTATAAAAAGAAGCACAGAGCTCAGCCCTTAACTTCAAAGAGCTGACAATCTGGTTGGAGAGGCTTATATAAGAAGCAAATGAGCACTATAGAAAAGCTATAGACATTTAGAAAAAGGAGAAGGAAATCACTCTGAATAAGTGATTAGAAATTTTGTTTTCTTTATTAACGTTTTCCACTATTTGATTATGTAATTTCCAAATGTAATGAAAAGTTAAAAGAATAGTACAATGAATACCGTATCTCCATCAGTTAGATATAACAATGGTTAATATTCTATCATATTGTCTAGCTATCTAAATATTTAGCTTTACATTTTAAAGGAAGTTGCAGCCATTATAACACTTCACCCTTACTTCAGCATGTTCCTCTTTATTTTTTTTTTAATTTTTTTTTTCAACGTTTATTTATTTTTGGGACAGAGAGAGACAGAGCATGAACGGGGGAGGGGCAGAGAGAGAGGGAGACACAGAATCAGAAACAGGCTCCAAGCTCCGAGCCATCAGCCCAGAGCCCGACGCCGGGCTCGAACTCACGGACCGCGAGATCGTGACCTGGCTGAAGTCGGACGCTTAACCAACTGCGCCACCCAGGCGCCCCCAGCATGCTCCTCTTTAAAAAGGACATGCAGCTAAAAAGTACAATACCTTTATCACATCTAGGAATATTGACAATAATTTTCTAATATCATCTAAAATCCAATCAACATTAAAATTTTCCCAATTCTTCCCCCTAAAATATGATAGCTGGTTTTTGCAAACCAAGTTCATACATTACATTTGGTAGTTAGGTCTCCTTAACTTATTTTAATCTGGAAGATTTTTTTTCTAGTTTTTAAAAAGATGACTTCTGAAGACACCAGACCAACTGCCTTCTAAATGGTGCCAAATCCTGGATATGTCTGATTGTTATCTCAAGGTATTGTTTAACTTGTTTTTCTAGACTTGTTGTTAAAATAAAGACCTGATTCAATTTGGGCAGAATCAAAGTCCTGACCAGAGCAGATGGCAACTCAAAGGGTTTAACTGAAGGGAGTTCAGTGAAGGAACTATTTACAGCTGAGTGGGCAGGCATAGGGAACAGCAGGGGGGGTGAAATGCGTGGGAACTACCACCCTGGGCCTGGAACAGCAGCAGAAGGAGTGGAGCTGCCGAAGCATGGCTGAATCTGGAGCTTTGGAAGAGGGACCCCTAATAGGAGCCACTAAAACTGCACCCATGCAGGGAGTGAGATGGTACAGAATAAATACCCCCAATCAATCTCTGTCCTCCTTCAAATTTCTCCCAAAGCCTCCCCATTGGCCAAATCTAATTAAAAGCCAAAATGGGAGGGAGACTGGCTGATACATTTTGCAGAGAGGCGTCTCCAGGAACACAGAGCAGGATGAAGAAAGGCATCAAATGGACTTAGAAGGGCAAATGGAGAATAACCAACATACAGCTTAAACATTTTTGCCTAGGTTGTGTAGTGAATTTCAGATGGTGTCACATCGGGAGAAAGAATGTGTTAGGTTATCTCACCATTAGCAAAGCTTATAAGTTTCACCACTTGGTTAAAGTGTTAACAGCCATATCTCACCACTGAGATGTAAAGGGGCGTTTTCATTTACAAATAAGCAAGTAATCCAAGAGCCTACCCTTGTCACCATGGGAATGTTTTTTTACCCCTACAACTTTTCTCCTAATCGTCTTAACATCCATTGAGGATTATGATCTGAACCAGTTATTTCAATGGAGGTTGCAAAGTGTTGATTTTTCTTTTTTTTTTCTTTTTCCTTTTTTTTTTTTTAAATCTAAATCCAAGTTAGTTAACATGTAATGTAATCATGGTTTCAGGATAGAATTTAGTGATTCATCACCTACATATAACATCCAGTGCTCATCCCAACAAGTGCCCTCCTTAATGCCCATCACTCATTTAGCCCATCCCCCCACCCAATACCCCTCCAGCAACCCTCAGTTTGTTCTCTGTAATAAGATAAAAACAGAGAGGGAGGCAAACCACGAAAATATTGATTTCTCTAATTCTTTCATTGCATATTTGGTTGAGCCAGGTGAAATTTTATAGATTAAAAGTAGTTGAATATCAACAATTTCATAGAGTTCAAATTAAAACATTTATCATCTAGTGTTTTGTGGGGAGAAAGTCTTTCCCTCCTCAACCAGGGAACAACTACAGTCCTTCCTGAAAAGACAAGGTAAATGTGTAGTTCACTTTTTCTTTTTAATGCCCACATTGGCTCAGATTTAACCAGTGGGTGCTCCTTCAAGTTGACTCCTCAGTAGGAGTCTTGGAGGATGTCCTTTCTTTCTGAAACTTTGGGAAGCCCTAGGCTCACCCAGGCTAAGTTATGTTTCTCTGCCCCAGATCTTCTCCAAAGAGCCTTGGTTCAATTTAGTGGAAAATTATATGTGTGCAACATCTGTGTACTAGATGTGCTCATTGCTACTGAGCTATTATTGCTTCTAAGCTTTTTCAGTGGACACAGCCCCTATATAATATACACACATGCATCTATATCTTTAATCAGAAGCTCATATTAACATGTATTAACTAGTCAGGAATAGTTATGAGGAGCAAAGATTTGAACTGGTTTTGGGAGGCATATACTATATCTACTTTAAAAAATAATTTTTTTGTAATATAATCACATTCCCAAAGATAAATGAAACTTTTAAAATCAGAAAGGGCATAAACTTATTTAATTTTGATAAATTAACTTGATATTTTCTCAAAATAGGAAATTAATTGTCAGAGGATTCTTCCAAAGTCAAGAAAAAAATTTAGGGAAAACTTTGAAATTGTAATCATTTAAAACATAAAATTTTTTAAAGAGAGAGAGAGAATGAAGGAAACCATTCTCTTAACTATAGAGAACAAACTGATGGTTACCAGAGGGGGATGTGCTAGATGGGTGGGCAGGGGATGGGCAGGGGATGTGCTAGATGGGTGATGGGCACTAAGGAGGGCACTAGTTGGGATGAACACTGGGTGTTACATGTAAGCGATGAATCACTAAATTCTATTCCTGAAATCATATTGCACTATATGCTAGCTAACTGGGATTTAAAATTGTTATAAAGGTTGAAAAAAAATTTAAAAGAACAGAAATTATTGTACCAGAGCCCATTGCACATAGCAAAGACAAACATTGTTTCATTAAACTATTGTTTTCTGAAAATAAATAAATAAATAAGCAAACAAACATTAAAAAAGGAAAAAAAAAAAAAAAACAAAAAACACCAAGACAAAACAAACAGGCATTATGGGCCCAGAATGTCGACTGTTGTCAGGGCATATAAGTGTGTCCCATCCTTGCTGTTTTTAAAGTTTTTGAGTATAGTTGCCACACAATGTTATATTAGTTTCAGGTGTACAACATAACGATTGGACCATCTAAATCCCTAGTCCTAGGCAACCACTGATCTCATATTTCTATGAATTTGCCTATTATTTCAAATAAATGGAAACACACAAAACAAAAAGGAAGACAATAAATTTACCAATAACCTCACCCTTTTAAATATTTTTTATTTAAACCATTTGAAATGTTGTCATATGAGTCCTTGGTGGTTAGGACTTTAACAGAGAGATAAAGATGAGGGGAATTCCAAAGAGGAGAGCACAGGTCCTAAAGTATGTGTAAGACTTGAAACAGAAAGTTTATATAGGAGAATTACTCATCTTTAGGCCTCTGCTCACACCATACTTTCTGGGTACATAACCTTTCCCCTCTCCCTGCCTGTCAAAATTATATTCATCTCTCAAAACACAGCTCACTAGCTTTCTGTGATTCCCCAACCAGGTAGAGCCCCGTCAAGTACAGTGCATCTCTGTGAACATGAGGTATTTGTGGACCTCTGTTATCTGCCTACCTAGTTTGCAAGCTTCTTGAAATCAGGAAGTGTACCCCGTTATCTTTGTATTCTCAAAGTTCTTTGCTTAGTTGCTCATAAAAAAAAGAGGCTTTCAGTAAACATTTGCTACATTGAATTGAGTTGTGCAACCTCCAAAAATGAGCCAAACAAGTTTGCACTATGTTGTGCAGACCTCCTGTAACTGTTCTTTTCCCAGCTGGGAGAAAATAGCCCCCTCGCATGACCATCTTCCAACCCTAGTTATTTACTTTTGAAACCTAGGGCTGAAGTTATTTCTAATTGTGAAAATAAACTCGAAGTTACTTATCACAGCCTTTTCAGTTGCCTAGTAATGCTTCAGTTTACTTCAAATTTACAAATAATAATTTTAAACATCTCTAAATAGAATATATTAGTTTTTAAACAGACATAAAGTGCTCCACATTTTACATGTAAAAATGTTACTAGATTGAGAGGTATAAAAGACGCTGTGAGGGGCGCCTGGGTGGCTCAGTCGGTTAAGCGTCCGACTTCGGCTCAGGTCATGATCTCGCGGTCCGTGAGTTCGAGCCCCGCATCGGGCTCTGGGCTGATGGCTCAGAGCCTGGAGCCTGTTTCAGATTCTGTGTCTCCCTCTCTCTGACCCTCCCCCGTTCATGCTCTGTCTCTGTCTCAAAAATAAATAAACGTTGAAAAAAAAAAGAAAAAAAAAAGACGCTGTGATGCTTCACAAAGAAAGGGTGTGAATTGCCTCGTCAGTCGGCTATAAAGTAAAACACATGCTGCTGATATTGTTTAAATTCGCTGTGATAGAGGTAGATGGATACATTATTAGAAGAGACGTGGAGGTCCCTCTCAGCTCTATGGTTTTAATTGAGCCATATAAACTTACACAGTCTCATCTGTCTCATGACTAAACTAAATTGATTTGAGTCTAAACTTCCCTGCTGGCAAATAGTAATTTCAGTAATACTTGACAACAGAGAAAGCTGGCCTGCATTTTCTTATCGATAAGATGAGAAAGTTGAATTGATTAATCTCTATGATTATGAAGCACTATAACAAAATCAATCTTTTGGGAATCTGTTATGAGTTCAGGTACATGCTTTCTATGATATTGACTGGGAATAATTCTTTTGGCTCCTAAATCTTCCTAATAGCTGATAGATTTTTAGAAGAACAAATTTAGCTCTATTGAATACTGTTGGTTTTCTAACAGAAGTATTATAGTTGAGAAAGAGGAAAAGGGACAGACAGACACATTGAAATACCACTGGACATGGATTCGAATCCCAACTCTGCTACTTACAAGCTCTGTGACCTTGGGCAGTTTTCATACCCTCAGTATTGGCATCTAAAATTAAATAACAACTACCATCTCATATTCATTAGGATGGCTACTATCACAAAAACAGAAAAAAGCAAGTGTTGGTAAAGACACTCAAAACTGGAACCCTTGTGCAGTGTTGGTGGGAATGTAAAATTGTTCAACCACTGTGGAAAACGCTATAGCAACTCCTCAAAAATTTAAAAATAAAATTACCATATGACCGAACAATTCCATTTCTGAGTATATCCTGAAAAGAACTGAAAATAGATCTCTAAGAGGTATGTGTATATACATACATGTTTATAGCAGCATTATTTATAATAACTAAAACATAGAGGCAACCCAAGTGTCTATTGATGGATAAATGAATTATAAGCAAAACGTAGTATATACATGTAATAGAATATTATCCATCCTCAAAAAGGAGGGAAATTCTGACGCATATTACATCATGGATGAGCCTTGAGAACATTGTGCTAAAGCCAGTCACAAGAAGACAAATACCATATGATTCCACTTACATGAGATACTTAATAATAGAGACAAAAATTAGAATGGTGGTTGCCAGGAGCTGGGAGATGGGGTAACGAGGAGTTATTGTTTAAATGATATAGAGTTTCAATTTTGTAAGATGAAACAATTTACCATTTTTGAGATGGATGGTGGCAATTGTTGCAAAATATGAATGTATCTGATACCACTGAACTATATGCTTAAGAAATGGCTATAATAGTAAATTTTATATTGTGTGTATTACACCACAGTTTTTTTTTAAATTTTTTTTAATGTTTATTTATTTTTGAGACAGAGAGAGACAGAGCATGAATGGGGGAGGGGCAGAGAGAGAGGGAGACACAGAATCGGAAGCAGGCTCCAGGCTCTGAGCCATCAGCCCAGAGCCCGACACGGGGCTCGAACCCACGGGCCGCGAGATCGTGACCTGAGCTGAAGTCAGACGCTCAACCGACCAAGCCACCCAGGGGCCCCTACACCACAGTTTTAAAATTGGAAACAAATTAGATAACAATTTCTCTCTTGTGGTATTATTATAAGGGTCAAATTAGATAACACAGATAAAAACCCCTGCATACCCCCTGACGCACTGCAGATAAACAAATGTTTATTGATATGCCCCATAGTATAGTTTTGGTAGAAAGAAGTGGTTAGTTTTTCTGTCTCAAGGTTGCTTTGGCTATTCAGAGTCTTTTGTAAGTCTGTGCAAAATTAGGATTGTTTGTTCTAACTTCGTGAAAA
Source organism: Prionailurus bengalensis (assembly GCF_016509475.1). Taxonomy (NCBI): domain Eukaryota; kingdom Metazoa; phylum Chordata; class Mammalia; order Carnivora; family Felidae; genus Prionailurus; species Prionailurus bengalensis. Next base: position 93,285,331 of record NC_057358.1, read on the forward strand.
ATGCTTTTGGTATTTTGATAGGAATTGCATTAAATGTGTAGATTGCTTTGGGTAGTATAGACGTTTCAACAACATTTGTTCTTCCAATCCATGAGTATGGAATGTTTTTCCATTTCTTTGTGTCGTCTTTAATTTTTTTCATCAATGTTTTATAATTTTCAGATTACAGATCTTTCACCTCTTTGGCTAGGTTTATTCCTAGGTGTCTTACGGTTTTTGGTACAATTGTAAATGCGATTATTCCTTGGTTTCTCTTTCTGCTGCTTCACTATTGGTGTATAGAAATGCAACAGATTTCTGTATGTTGATTTTATATCCTGTGACTTTACGGAATTCATATATCAGTTCTAGTGATTTCTTGGGAGTCTTTCAGGTTTTCTATATAGAGTATCATGTAGTCTGCAAATAGTGAAAGTTTGACTTCTTCCTTGCTGATCTGGATGCCTCTTATTTCTCTTTTTGTCTGATTGCTATGGTTAGGACTTCCAGTATTATGTTAAATAACAGTGGTGAGAGTGGACATCCCTGTCTTCTTCCTGACCATATAGAAAAGGCTCTCAGTTTTTCCCATTGAGGATGATATTAGCTATGGGTTTTCGTATATGGCCTTTATAATGTCGAGGTATGTTCCCTCTAATCCTACTTTGTTGAGGGTTTTTGTCATGAATGGATATTGTACTTTGTCAAATGCTTTTCTGCATCTGTTGAAAGAATTGTGTTCTTATCCTTTCTTTTATTTTTTTATTTTTTTAATTTTTTATTTTTTTAAATTTACATCCAAATTAGTTAGCATATAGTGCAACAATGATTTCAGGAGTAGATTCCTTAGTGCCCCTTACCCATTTAGCACATTCCCCCCTCCCACAACCCCTCCAACAACCCTCAGTTTGTTCTCCATATTTATGAGTCTCTTCTGGTTTGTTCCCCTCCCTGTTTTTATATTATTTTTGTTTCCCTTCCCTTATGTTCATCTGCTTTGTCTCTTAAAGTCCTCATATGAGTGAAGTCGTATGATTTTTGTCTTTCTCTAATTTCACTTAACATAATACCCTCCAGTTCCATCCACGTAGTTGCAAATGGCAAGATTTCATTCTTTTTTATTGCCAAGTAATACTCCATTGTGTGTATATATATATATATATATATATATATATGTATGTATGTATATATACCACATCTTTTTTATCAATTCATCCATCGATGGACATTTGGGCTCTTTCCATACTCCGGCTATTGTTGATAGTGCTGCTATAAACATGGGGTGCATGTGTCCCTTCAAAACAGCACACCTGTATCCCATAGATAGATGCCTAGTAGTGCAATTGGTGGGTTGTAGGGTAGTTCTATTTTAAGTTTTTTGAGGAACCTCCATACTGTTTTCCAGAGTGGCTGCACCAGCTTGCATTCCCACCAACAATGCAATAGAGATCTTCTTTCTCTGCATCCTCACCAACATCTGTTGTTGCCTGAGTTGTTCATTTTAGTCATTCTGACAGGTGTAAGGTGGTATCTCATTGTGGTTTTGATTTGTATTTCCCTGATGATGAGTGATGTGGAGCATTTTTTCATGTGTCGGTTGGCCATGTGGATGTCTTCCTTGGAGAAGTGTCTATTCATGTCTTTTGCCCATTTCTTTACTGGATTATTTGTTTTTTGGGTGTTGAGTTTGATAAATTCTTTATAGGTTTTGGATACTAACCCTTTATCTGATATGTCATTTGCAAATATCTTCTCCCATTCTGTCAGTTGCCTTTTAGTTTTGCTGATTGTTTCCTTTGCTGTGCAGAAACTTTTTATTTTGATGAGGTCCCAGTAGTCCATTTTTGCTTTTGTTTCCCTTGCCTCCAGAGACGTGTTGAGTAAGAAGTTGCTGCGGCCAAGATCAAAGAGGTTTTTGCCTGCTTTCCTCTCGAGGATTTTGTTGGCTTCCTGTGTTACATTGAGGTCTTCCATCCATTTTGAATTTATTTTTGTGTATGGTGTAAGAAAGTGGTCCAGGTTCATTATTCTGCATGTCGCTGTCCAGTTTTCCCAGCACCACTTGCTGAAGAGACTGTCTTTATTCCATTGGATATTCTTTCCTGCTTTGTCAAAGATTAGTTGGCCATACATTTGTGGGTCCATTTCTGGGTTTTCTGTTCTGTTCCATTGATCTGAGTGTCTGTTTTTGTGCCAGTACCATACTGTTTTGATGATTACAGCTTTGTAGTATAGCTTGAAGTCTGGGATTGTGATGCCTCCTGCTTTGGTTTTCTTCTTCAAGATTGCTTTAGCTATTCGGGGTCTTTTCTAGTTCCATACAAATTTTAGGATTATTGTTCTAGCTCTGTGAAGAATACTGGTGTTACTTTAATAGGGATTGCACTGAATATGTAGATTGCTTTGGGTAGTATTATCCTTTCGTTTATTAATGTGGGTGTGTCACATTGGTTGATTTGCAGAGATATTACTCAGCCATGAAAAAGAATGAAATCTTACCATTTGCAACAACATGGATGGAGCTAGAGAATATTATGCTCAGCAAAGTAAGTCTGTCAGAGGAATACAAATACCATATGATTTCACTCATATGTGGAATTTAAAAAGCAAAATAATGATCAAAGGGGGGAAAAGAGAGGGGAAAATCAAGAAACAGACTCTTAACTATAGAGAACAAACTGTTGGTTACCAGAGGGGAGGGTTGGGGGGAGGGGTGAGATAGGTGATGGGGATTAAGGAGCGCACTTGTGATGAGCACCAAGTGAGGCATGGAAGTGTTAAGTCACTAAGTTCCACACCTGAAACTAACATTACACTGCATGTTAGCTGACGGGAATTTAAATCAAAACTTAAAAAAATAAAAAAATAATAAAGAAAATGAAAAATGAGAGGTGATTGGAATTCCCTGGTCAGACTGCACACTGTGCTACTCCAGATTCTTGGTTGTCAGTGTCAGAAATCTACTCTGGCTAATTTAAGCAAAAGCAAAAGCAAAAAATTACCAGAAGGATATGGGAGATTTCACAAAATCAAAGGGAAGGCTGGAGAACAGGCCCAGCAGAGGACAAAAAGCAAGACTATTTCAGGGTCTCTACAGCAGGCATATTGCAATAGTCTAGACAAAGTGTTGCCACTGGAATAAGTGACTTTCCACTGTTTCCAATCTGTTTGTACACTAATCAAAACTCAGTTTGAAGAGGAACACCCATGTTCGCTCAGATCTTACACCTGCCCCTTGACCAAGGGTGATCAGGGTATCTTAGTTAACAGTTCCCACCAGAATGCTACTAGTAAGAGATAAGTCATTCCCCAAAAGAAAAATATTAATGTCATTGCCAAAAGATAGTGAATAGATTCAGTACTGACAAAAATTAAAAAGTAAAAAATAAACATTTCTACCAATCACTGACATTTTTGCACTTGGGTAAGGTGGGAGGTGTTTGGTATAGGAAAGTACTACACGGAAGAGCTTCTAGAACTCCCCCAAAGACCTAGCTGCTGGAGGCACAAAATTTCCATCAGAGAACTGGATGTCCAGCCAACCTTACCTCCTAGTCTGTACAGTTCTTCCCAGAATTAACATTGTATACTAGTTGTGCTGCTGTGTAGACCCTCTCTCTTTTTCATCAAACCCTGTGACACCAGCCTTATCTCCTTCTCCTGATACCATTTGTCGTTAAACCTTGTACCTTGTTGGAGCCTTAAACTCAAGTCTTTGCCTATAAGGAATTTCTGGCTACCAACCTCAGTCTTCTAGATCTCTATACTTAACACTTTCCCTTTGCTATTGTAGTTTAGCTTAATTGGGGTGGTATCTATGTTACTTACTTACCTCTCTATGCCTCAGTTTTCTTCTGTGTAAAATAAAACCTTTTGAAAGGATATCACGGGAGAAGAAGACCAAGGAGTACGAACGCTGATGCTGAAAATTCTATTTAAGGAGATTAAAGCCCTTTGGAGTAAGTAATTTATGCTTCCAGTAAGAAACATTAGTAGATTTTCACACTACAGTTTACTACTGAATTTAATGTAGTCTAACACAGTACATTCAAGAGCTTCTTATAAAACAAAAATTGTCCCCCAGTAACCTCATCATAAAGACCACAGCATGGACAGTACCCTAAAGCAGTGAAGAACCAACAAGTGTCCAAGGATCTGGTTTCTAGTTCATCTTTGCCACAAATAAGCTAGGTTGCCATGAAATATTTTCTTACCTCTCTGAGCTTGCATTTCTTCCCTTTAAAATTAGGGGGTTGAGCCAGATCTGGCCTCTAAACCTCTCCTTGCTTTTATATTCTATGATTTCAAACAAGATATAGCCAGACCCTCAATAAAAGCTACAAAGGAAATCTAGAGCAAAGGAAGGGAACAGAGAGTGACCAGGATTCTATTTGAGATGCCATAGTCAGGAAAGATATCTCTGGGGAGGTGACATTTCCAGAGACTAAAGGAAATGAGAGTGTCCACATGTGGATATCTGGGGTGAGAGGGGTCTAGGCAAGACCTTTATTTTTTAGTGATGGTGCTCAGTGTTGTGTACAGTGTGATGGGAACTCTCATTTCCTCTCACATGTCCCATCCTGTAGGGAAATGGGTTCTACTTAAATAAATGGGTTAGAAAAAAGCTTAGGGTGGAAAGCGGCCACCACCAGGAGAAAATGTCTGAGGTTCACTAGTGAGATATTGTGGTGGGATCACAAGTAACTTGTTATATCACCTTCAGGAAATTACTTTCCATCTGATGCCAATGTACCTTGATCAAGAACACCACTTTTCCCCAGAGCCTTTTTTCTTGTACACACAATTTAATGATTACTATCGGATTGTTTTCTTCATGTTCACCACGTGTGTAAGATCTTATTTTCACATTCACCACGTGTGTAAGATCTTGAGCGCTCAATAAATACAGAGACGAAACCCCTGTTCAGGGCTCTTGTCTCCTCCCAAATATTGGCCTCTCGTATTCAATTCTGTGTCTGCTCTCTTGCTGGACAAGAGAGAACTCCATACTCATAGTCTGCAACACCATCCCTGTTGAGAGTAGATCATTTCAGCCAGGACAGGTCCCAAGGAAGCTGGATGGGGCACAACAGGGGCTGGGGGCCCAGGACAAAGAGTGCAATCTGGAATTCATGCCTCAGAAGATGGTAATGGTCAAATCCAGGAGAGCAAATCCAGAACAGCTCATTAATTTGAAGGGACTGTTGAAGAACGGAACTCTGGGGCCTAAATGAGTAGGGAAAGAGAGAGGCTAAAGTCCTAAGTCAAGTTGTGAAACAGAAATTGTCCTAGAATGATATTTTTCAAACTGAAAGTAATAACCTGTGACCCAATGGGTTATGATGAGCTTATTTTAAAAATTAAATTAGAAGAGAATTGACTTGGGGTACTTGGGTGCCTCAGTCAGTTACGCATCCGACTTTAGCTCAGGTAATGATCTTACCGTTTATGAGTTCAAGCCCCACATGGCACTCTGTGTTGACAGCTCAGAGCCTGGAGCCTGCTTCAGATTCTGTGTCTCCCTCTCTCTCTCTGCCCCTCCCCAATTTGCACTCTGTCTCTCTCTCAAAAATAAATAAACATTAAATTTTTTTAATAAAAAAAGAACAGAATGCACTTAACAGAGCACATCACACAGAGGAAGGGCAAGTGATTGTTCTGTGAAACATTTGTTTCAGTTATATAACTCACTGTATTGAGTCACTTGGTAAAATTTACTTCTTACTATGTGTCACAGTCAAAAAAATTTGAAAGCCAGTGGCCTGGAAAAATTCCAGATACGGAGTACAGACACCAGTGGCAATTCTTCATTCAAAGATTCATGTGAGTAGACCAAGTTAATTTGAAGAGGCCAAAGCAGAACATAGAAACACTGTTGATGGGAGTATAAATGAAACATTTTGCCAATATATCCCAATATTCTTTTTTTAAGATTTTATTTTTTTTTTTAATTTTTTTTTTCAACGTTTATTTATTTTTGGGACAGAGAGAGACAGAGCATGAATGGGGGAGGGGCAGAGAGAGAGGGAGACACAGAATGGGAAACAGGCTCCAGGCTCTGAGCCATCAGTCCAGAGCCCGACGCGGGGCTCGAACTCCCGGACCAGGAGATCGTGACCTGGCTGAAGTCGGACGCTTAACCAACTGCGCCACCCAGGCGCCCCTAAGATTTTATTTTTAAGTAATGTCTACACTCAATGTGGGGCTTGAACCTACAACCCTGAGATCAAGAGTCGCACACTCCATTGACTGAGCCAGCCAGGCGCCCTTATCCCAACATCCTTAAAAAGAATAAATACTAGGGGCGCCTGGGTGGCGCAGTCGGTTAAGCTTCCGACTTCAGCCAGGTCACGATCTCGCGGTCCGGGAGTTCGAGCCCCGCGTCAGGCTCTGGGCTGATGGCTCAGAGCCTGGAGCCTGTTTCCAATTCTGTGTCTCCCTCTCTCTCTGCCCCTCCCTCGTTCATGCTCTGTCTCTCTCTGTCCCAAAAATAAATAAACATTGAAAAAAAAAAAAAAAGAATAAATACTCCTATTTCCGCAAATCTATCTTGAAGTGATAACCCAAAAGATAGAGTTTTATGCAGTGAGACTTTCATCACAACATTATTTATAAAAGTGGAAAATTGGAAACACCTAAATGTTCAACTTCAGGTTGGATAAATTATTGTATACACTGCATCAGCCCCCTGAAATTTTGCTAGCAGGAATGGGAATCATTTAAAAGGAAAAACAAAACAGAGGCACCTCGGTGGCTCAGTAGGTTAAGCATCAATTCTTGGTTTTGGCTTAGGTCATGATCTCACGGTTTGTGAGTTCAGGCCCTGCATCAGGCTCCACACGGACAATTCAGAGCCTACTTGGGATTCTCTCTCTCTCTGTCTCTCTCTCTCTCTGCCCCTTCCCCACTAGAGCTACAGCTCACATGTGCTCTCTATCTCTGTCTCAAAATAATAAATAAACATTAAAAAGAAAAACAAAACCAAAAATGCAAATGACTGCATTATTACTGCACCCAGTGCTCAGTGATTACTACAGGTTCACTTTCCCATCCATTGGCTTCCTCACTCCTTGGTCATCTGCTTCCTGACCTCCTTGCAGGTTTAGGACAGGGCGTCTTGACCTCCGCTTATCATCTAACATGTTAATTTGGGAAGTCTCATTTTTGGACTTTCTGCTCATCTGAGACCTCTGTCTCTTAAAGTCACCGATTCTAGAATCCCTTTATTGGTACCCTGTCCTCACCATGTCCTGTCTCCTCTCTTCTCCATAAGGGACATATCTTCCACTGGACCCACCTCTCACTACACCCTTACCCATTAGAAAAGAAGGTCAGGAAAATGTGATACATCCATATAATGGGACATTATTCAGCCACTAAAATTTGTTTTCCTGAATAATTTGAATGATGTGAGAAAATGTTTACTATGTCATTGTGTTTGGATCAAATGCAAAGACCTAGGCCTAAAGGGAAACCAAGGGTCTAAGGAGAAGTGATTTGGGTCTTACCAGGCTCTCTTTACTGTTAAGCAATGTATGAAAGCAAAGAGGGAGTTGATACTTTCTTAGCATAATAAAATCAGTTTTAGGGGCGCCTGGGTGGCGCAGTCGGTTAAGCGTCCGACTTCAGCCAGGTCACGATCTCGCGGTCCGGGAGTTCGAGCCCCGTGTCGGGCTCTGGGCTGATGATGGCTCAGAGCCTGGAGCCTGTTTCCGATTCTGTGTCTCCCTCTCTCTCTGCCCCTCCCCCGTTCATGTTCTGTCTCTCTCTGTCCCAAAAAATAAATAAACGTTGAAAAAAAAAATTTTTTTTTTAAAAAATAAATAAAATCAGTTTTATCAGTTCATAAGAATATGGCCAGAGTTGTATAAATAAGATGGAGAATAGATCTGGGAGGTATGAAAGGAAATTTATCCTCTGGATGTAGAACTTGTTTCAGATATACCAGGAAGCAAAAAGCAGAATCCAGAAGGTGCTCTCCCACCTTCTCCAGCAAGATGCCACCCCCTACCTACCCTCACCCTTTGTTACCACCACCATCACCGACAAAAAGTACAGCTTTATCCCTAAAATTTTGGGTAAAAACTGTTTTTAAAAACGAAAAGAGAGAAAACTCAAATGCCCTCCAGGGCTCGAAAATAACAAATGAATGAAACTGACCAAGGTAAGACAAATGGGCGCGGGGGCGGGGGGGGGGGGGGGGGGGGGGGGGGGGGGGGGGGGGGGGGGGGGGGGGGGGGGGGGGGGGGGGGGCAGGGACAGGGATAGGGTCAGATGAAACAGGTATGCCCTACCCTGCTGGGAGGGGCAGCTGCTTCTCAGTTCCCTCCACTGTTGCCCTGCAAGAATGTGAGCCCAGTGTTGTCAGATCTTGAGTCTTTTTCAAGAGATGCTGGAAGTCTAGGTTTTTATATAAAAAACACTTTAAAACAATGTGCATGCCCAGCAAAACATGTCTGAAGGCCTAACATGCTCACACTACACCAAAATGTGAATAGCTGCTGTCTTTGGGTGATGGGATTTGGGGTCATGAGATTTGGGGTCATTTTTATTTTCATTTTTACATTTGACTGCATGTTCCAGAACTTTAACAGATTTTTGTGATCAGAGAAAATCGGTTACTTGTTAAATTTTTAAAAATTAATTACCGAACAGACCATTCAAATGACAAACGCTACAGAAATTTTCTCTGGGTGGATGTTTACATGTGACTAAATTTTTATAATGTTTTCCTTCTTCAGTGTGCGATACATCAGGAATAATTTCAGCCCAAGCACAGCAACATACCAAGCTTCAAGTTTACTGATTGTAGGCTTGTGGTCATTATCTTTAGCTATTGTTTTCAGATCAGGATTTATGAAAACAAATTGTTCCATACTATCATCATTCCTATTTAGTTAACTATTTAACCCAGATGCCGTAATATGCAAGTCTGATTCTTGAATAGATGTTGGAGGAAGAGTCCAGGTAATGCTTTCTTCAGAATAATTATAGGATAGTCTGCCACATAGGGTGGTTATGAGTAGCAAATGAGTTAAAATTTGTAAAGCATTTAGATGAGTGTCTGACACAAAGCGTGTTCGCCATCCATCTTTGTGACTGTTACTATCATTGTCATTATTACTATCATCATCATTATTCAATAAGCAGCAGTTAAGAATGACCATTTCTTGCGAGGGGGTGAAAGAGATCATGGAGGAAGAAGGGGGTAAAAGGAGATATGGGAAGGGAAGGAAAGAAAAAGATAGAAAAGGCATTTCTAATCTGCTGTTTCTTAACTGGGAAGACAGAACGGGGAACGGGAAGAACGGAAAATACCACAAATCTAGAGAGTCAGGGTAGATGTGGTAGACCCAAGGCCAGGACAGAGCTGGTGACATCCAGCAAAGTCCCACATATCAACTAGACCTCGAGTCCTCTGACTGCGGTGACACCCATTATGGATCACGAAATTAATTTAGCATGCGGCAGTCCACATTTTTTAATGAGAGAGAATAGAACAGAGCAGAACACGGTAGTGCAAGGAGTGAAGACAAGTATTATTTATTGAAAATTTGTTTTCTGTTTTACATAGATGTATCTGTGGGTAACCGTTGTGACAGTCAAAAACTTTTGAAAGCCTTTTACCAGACCACAGTGAAGCATTAGCTTTCCTCTGCAGTGTACCCCTTCTTCAAAGGGTGGGTGTGGGTGTGAGAGAGAGAGAGAGAGAAAGAGCGTGCGCATACACATGTAATTACCTTGAAAGAATTTTCAGAAAAGGAACATCTTGAGAAAAATGAAGAAATCCCCACCTAAACGGAATGCCCTTGACCTGAAGGTATTTATTTCAAGGGCAAACTTTTAAATACTAATAACAAGTACTGGGGCGCCTGGGTGGCGCAGTCGGTTAAGTGTCCGACTTCAGCCAGGTCACGATCTCGCGGTCCGTGAGTTCGAGCCCCGCGTCGGGCTCTGGGCGGATGGCTCAGAGCCTGGACACTGTTTCCGATTCTGTGTCTCCCTCTCTCTCTGCCCCTCCCCCGTTCATGCTCTGTCTCTCTCTGTCCCAAAAATAAATAAACGTTGAAAAAAAAAATTTTTTTTTAAAAATTAAAAAAAATAAAAAAAAAAAAAAAAAAAAATACTAATAACAAGTACTATTTATTGAGACCTTACTGCATGCCAGGCACCGGATTAAATACTTCACATTTAATCTTTCCAACAACCCTATGAGAAGAAAACAAACACCAACAATATTAAGAAATCCCTGGATCAACAAACATTTCAGAATTACAATCTACAGAGAACAGATGACCCTCCTTCCCAGTCTTCTCTCTCTTTCTCTCTGTCCCAGTTTCATATCTCAGGAAAGGGAAAGAAGAATGACGAAAGAGAAGGAAAAAGAGAAGCCACTGAAATAAAACAGATGGAAACAAGGAGAGGAGGAAGGAAGGAGGTGATAAAAGGGAAAAGGAGAGGAATATTGAACACAATTGATATGGTACCATAGGTCTCTAAGAAATTATCGCTTTGCATGCAAAATCTTCCAAGAAGCTCTGTAAGGGGACTCCACTGTTAGGGAGGGGGTGAGAAGGGCAGAGGGGAGTGGTGTGCCAAAACAAACTCCTGCTCCCTTATTCTACTCAAGGTCAGCCTTGCCTGCACACATTCATCAGATTTGGCATGAAAACCAGCTACAGACGGATGGCTTCTGTGAAAAACCAGTATTCAGGTATTGATATCAGCTTCTTATGCAGTGGTAGCCTGGAGTCATGCATTTTCCCCTCTCAGGGGAGCCCTCTATATCTATTTGATTTCTGTGATGCATGCCAGCAGGCTTTGGCTCGATGTTAATGACTTTCTTCCTTTTGAATTCCTGCGAGATGTTATTCCTTTTGGTTTCCAGGAGTTGTGTGCCATGGTGATTTCAGCCCAGTAACACTTTTGCTGTGATAAAAAGCAACTATGAGGAAGGCCTGCTGTGTATCCTCTGTCTAATGCTGCTGCCCAACACAACTACTAATATTGGCTTTCAGAGAATGCAAAGGCTAGATTCTATTCCCAGAGCCCTGGTCGTGTGCCTTCACTGTCTAATAAACTGAGAACCCTAAACAATGTGCTAGTCACACATACTTTACCTGGAAAAGACCCCTTCTGGCCAGAGCCAAGTGGACTAACAAGTCTGGGTACACAAAAATTTTGCGATTAGTGACCTCACTCTCACTTCTTAACCATTACGTGACAGACCACCAGTTAGTAAACAACTCCATTGTTAGGTATTCTCCACCAGCATTTTTGCCAATGCTATCACTTCAATATTTTTTTTTCATATAATTTATTGTCAAGTTGGTTTCCATACAACACCCAGAGCTCATCCCAACAGGTGCTCTCCTCAATGCCCATCACCCACTTTCCCCTCTCCCCCACCCCCCATCAACCCTCAGTTTGTTCTCAGTATTTAAGAGTCTTTTATGGTTTGCCTCCTTCCCTCTCTGTAACTTTTTCCCCCCTTCCCCTCCCCCATGGTCTTCTGTTAAGTTTCTCAGGATCCACATATGAGTGAAAACATATGGTATCTGTCTTTCTCTGCCTGACTTATTTCACTTAGCATAATACTCTCCAGTTCCATCCACGTTGCTACAAATGGCCAGATTTCATTTTTTCTCATCATTTCAATGTTTTTAAACTAGGGTTTTGTTTGTTTGCTGGCCTCCCCATCCCCCAACCCCTACTTGCATGTGCGTGCACACACACACACACACACACACACACACACACACCCTTCCTTCACTGATGTTAACAGGTTAGGGTAGGAAAACATCTGCTTAAACTGATAAGGAGGTCATGAAAATTTCTACTCTACCAAAAAAAAAAACAGATTTAGGGGCGCCTGGGTGGCTCAGTCAGCTAAGCGTCTGACTTCAAGCTCAGGTCATGATCTCACAGTTTCTGAGTTCAAGCCCCACGTCGGGCTCTGTGCTGACAGCTCAGAGCCTGGAGCCTGCTTCGGATTCGGTGTTCCCTCTCTCTCTCTGCCCCTCCCCCGCTCCTGCTCTGTCTCTCTCTCTCTCTCTCCTTCTCTGTCTCTCAAAAACAAAATATTAAAAAAAAAACAGATTTAAGACAATATTACCTATTAAGCCTAGAAACTCAATTTTTAATCTTCCCGACCCCAAAGAAATCACAAAAAAGTATCCCCCTTTGCTTTTGTATCTTCAAACCAGGGCCCAGGTTTTATCTGTGTCAATGACACTCCAAATATAGGATCTTTTAGTGACTCAGGCCTTGCAGAGGCACCAGAAAACTTCAGGCTGGGGCACCAAACTCTCATTCCTGATCCAGTCTTTGAAAGCACCCATAGCATCTCAAAATATAATGAGGGCAGTAGCAGAAAAAAGTCCTCAAATCAAAATTAATTTTAATCTACTTTGATTAAATGCCTTTTAGCACTTTGTTGAGACAGATGAAGATATTGTTACAAAATCAAAAGGCAAGTGATTCTCTAACCTCATTTCTGTTGCCAAGTGCCAGCTGACCTACTTTTAAGTTGCCCTGCAAAATGTAGCCTCCACCCACTTCCCCTCCTTCCTGTCCACAGCTCCTCCTGACCTCTGTGCCTCTCTTCTCTTGGTTCTTCTTTGTCTTTCACAGACTCCTCTTTCTCCTACAATTGTTGTCTGTGGGACAGCCTTGAAGTTGGCCTTGACATCCTCTTCTTCCCTTGACCTGATGGTGAGACCCTGCATCCTCACGGCTTCCACTTGTCCTTTTTGAAGGGAGACACCCAAATCTTTAGCCATGATGTCTCACCAACTCTCCAATCCCCTAAAGCCAGGGTAAGCTCTTGTTCCTTTTTGCTGGGACAGTCCCAATTTATGTCTGTCATTCCAGCTTAATTGTTAATAGTGCCTACTTTCACCCTCAGAAGGGTCTCAGACAATATGATTTACTCAATATATTATTTAGTCACCCTACTTAAGATTAAGGATTTCCCTCTAAACATTTACTTGGTCCAACATATCCTCACTCCTTGCTACATATATCCTCATTCTCATTTCTGTTGCCAGTTCTGATGCTCTTCCATTGTTAAGGGCTAGAAGCCTTGGACCTACTGACCTCTCTTTCCTCATCTCATCTTAACGATGAAGAACAATGGCAAGAGCCAAGGCCAGAAGAATGGACACAACCCCTGACTGTGTCACTTACCAGCTCTGTGTCCTTGGTTCCCCCCTATCTCTGTGCCTCAATATCATCATTTATAAGACAATGAGAACAGGGTCATTGCAGAAAGCAAATGAATCAGCCTCTGAGGGGACACCCAACACTGTGCTGGCACAACAAATCTGATTGCTTCTTACTCACATGTTCATTCAACACATTTATTGAGCACCTACTCCATGCCAGGCACTGTTCTAGGTCCTGAAAAAGATAGTCAAAAATATGACTTTTGAGAGCTCAAAAGGGCTAACATCCCAGTGGAGAATTAGACAATGAACAGACAAAGAAATCATGTCAGGGGGTGATAAGGGAAAGAAAAGCCAAGCAAAATAAGGGAGTGGGGGAGTGCCAAGGTGGAGGAGAGTGGCTGTTTTCAGAAGGATGGCCAAGAAGCACGTCACTAAGAAAGCAACATTTGGATACAGACCTAAAGGAGGTGAAGGAATTAGCTCTGCAGATACGTAGGAGAAGAACAGACACAGGCAAGTTCCCTAAGGCAGGACCAGGTCTGATGTATTTGAGGAACAGCAAGGGTGACAGCTCTGTGGAGTAGAGAGGACATGTGGGTGTGTGGAGTAGAGAGCACGGATGAAGCCTGAGGTAGCAGGAGCCCAACAGTGCAACCCTTATAGATCCCAGTGAGGGGTTCAGCCTGTCCTCTGAGTGATGTGGGAGCTGATGGATGTGTGTGTAAAGGAGTGGCTGTGTTGAGATAAGACTGCAGGAGGCCAGACCAGAAGCAGAGAGAGGTTAGGAAGAGGCTGCAATAATCCACACAAGAGATGACGGTGAACTGGACCAGGGTGGCAGCAGTGAAGGTGATGAGAAGTAGACACATTCCTTTGAAGAGTCTCTCAGTCTTCCCACCACATTTCCACCTCACAGCCACAGCCCCATGCCTGGCCTTTGTCACCTAACACCTGAATTACTGCAATAGCACCTCACACATCCTCGCTGCACCTCCTATTCCTGTCTCTCCTTCTCTCACTTTTGTCTTATCACTTCCCTGCTCAGGAAAAGCAGTTGTGCCCTAACATCTCTCCAACCAAGTCCAAAGCCCTCCACCAACACTCACAACTTCCACTGGGTTCTGCACATTCAATGTTCTTTCCTACCATAAAACAGTCCCTACCAGTGCTCCACAAATTCAGTAGCAACTCAGACAGTCACTGGCTTGCCAAATGGCTAAGAGATTTGCTATTTGATCTGGCAGTTCAAAATTAATAGGGTGATTCTTTTAGTTGGATCTTGCCACCAGATATCTAGTGCAACAACAGATAGTAACAGCTGACATTGATTCAGTGCTTGCTGAGAACTTTACAAACTGTATCCCCTTTAATTCTCACAACACCTCTATGAGATGGATACTATCATTACCCTCAGTTTTACAGATGAGGAGACCAAGGCACAGAAAGGTTAAATACATTGCCTGACATCACAAAGCCAGTTAAATGACAGGAGTGGTGTGGAGCTGGGATTTGAATCTGGAAAGTCCAAATTCAGAGTCAGAACTCTGAGTCATAACCCTTTATTACCTCCATATTTGGACATTATGTCTCAAATTTCTTAATATAAATCATTTATTTGTAAGTTCACGTGCTCACAATGCTCAATACTGCCTCCATGCCTTGGTTTAGCCCTTTCTCCTCATTCCCACCTATCTCTGCCTTGCCATATCCCAACCTCTCAACTCAACCTTCTGTTCATCTACAAACTTTCTTTCCCTAAATATGTTAGACCTTGCTGATCTTCCATTCTCCCGGCTGTGTGAAATCCATTGCAAATCACCATGGGTTTTTCCTTGTATCTTCCCAACTACACTGCAAGCTGCTTATGTAGAGCAACTATAAATTATATCTCTTTTTATATCTCCACAGAATTGGCCACATTCCTGGGCCATTCAACCCAACAGACATTTTAAAATAAAGCCTATAGTAAGCTAGGTCCTGAATGGATCCTGGAGATACCGTGAAGACAGCACTCAGTAGTGTTTCTTTCCCAATTGGGAGGATCAAAAGAAATGCTTCCTGAAACATAATTATCTATTATAATTAATCCTTTTTATATAAATGCCATCAATGGCACTATTCTTAAACAAATATATGATTTCCATGTCATTTCAGTATAAATTCATTGGGTACATACTTTGTGCAGAGAGCTGAGCCAAAAGCTTATTTCAAAAGGGAACAAGACATATAATGTAATATTGGTATCAGGAGTAGAATTTGGTGATTCATCAGTTACGTATAACACCCAGTGCTCATCACAAGTGCCTTCCTTAATACTCATTTAGCCCATACTCTGCCCACCTCCCCTCCAGCAATCTTCAGTTTGTTCTCTATAGTTAAAAGAGGTTTGCCTCCCTCTCTTTATTCCCCTTCCCCTATGTCCATCTGTTTTGTTTCTGAAGTTCCACATATGAGTGAAATCATATGGTATTTGTCTTTCTCTGACTAACTTATTTCCCTTAGCATAATACACTCTAGCTCCATCCACAACATTGCAAATGGTAAGATTTCATTCTCTTTTTTTAATGTTTATTTTTTATTTTTGAGAGAGAGAGAGAGAGAGAGCACATGTAGGGGAGGGGCAGAGAGAGGGGGGAACAGAGAATCCAAAGTGGGCTCGGTGCTAACATCAGAGATCCCGATGTAAGGCTCGAACTCGTGAACCTCAAGATCATGACCTGAGCCGAAGTTGGACATTTAATCAATGGAACCACCAAGGCACCCCAAGATTTCATTCTTTTTGATGGCTGAGTAATATTCCATTATATATATATATATATATATATATATATATATATATATACACACACACACACACACACACACCACATCTTCTTTAACCATTCATCAGTCAATGGACATTTGGGCTCTTTCCATAATTTGGCTATTGTTGATAATGCTGCTATAAACATTGGGGTGCATGTGCCCCTTTGAATCAGTGTTTGTGTATCTTTGGGGTAAATACCTAGTAGTACAATTGCTGGATCATAAGGTGGCTCTATTTTTAACTTTTTGATGGGTCTCCATACTGTTAAATAGAATAGAATTTAAATAAAAACTTGAAACATAAAAAATTTCGTTAGAAAGGGTTCCACTGCAAAGAAACAAAATAATAAAACAAAACAAAGCAAAATAAAACAAAATAAAACAAAACAAAATAAAATAAAATAAACAAAATACCTGCCATTAAAGAATTCCCAATCTAGTTACCACTTTCTAGTCTGTGTTACCATATGTCTTAGGGCAAGTTTGCACATAAAGAACAGAAAATCCATTTAAATCTGCTTTAGGTAAAAAAGAAGGCAGGGAAATCTCACAGAACTCAAATATAGAAAAAAACAAGGCCTGCAGATAATTAGAACAGAGAATGACCTAAGAAGTTACTTTCTCCATCTTTCCCTCCCCTTCGCTTTTCCCTTCTCTCTCCATCAAACCTATCCCAGATTTCCTTCTTTCACTTTGCTTTCACATGATTCATGATGGCTTCTGCAAAATGGTACCTTCAGCCTCCAAGTACCTACATGGTGACCTTTGAGGTCCAGCATCACTGTCTGTTAACTCGATTTTCTATATTCTAATCCCAAATATCTGGCAAGAGAATCTAACAGGCAGCCCACCATGAGATAGATTTCCACTCCTGGTGCAAACAAATATGGCTGAAGAATGGGGAAAAGATGCACAAGGTCGTGTTGAATGAGACATAGGGCTATCCAATCTTCCTGAGACAGAACTCAAAAATTCAGGATGGTGTCTTCTGTAGAATACAATGTAAAACATGATACAGTAGTCGCTCCAGGATACAGACACACCTCGGATTCACATATCACAGACGTCACCAATTTATGAACTTTTAGAAACATAAGAAATTCTAGGAATTACTTGACACAACTTACACACTTGAGCTCATTGGAAACCAAAGCCCAAGAGCAGTTAAGGATAGAGCCAGAGCAGATCCTATATTCGGTGACTCCTAATTTAAAGTGCTTTCTCCACCTTATGCCTAACATTTACCAAACCAGTGACCGTTTCAGACCACCTTTGACATGAGGGTGCCCAAACATCGTCTATACGTCACAGTATGTGGGTTTGTTTGTCCTTTTTAGTATAATTTCAGTATCTACTAAGCACTTTCATGCATATCATCCCATTTAGGCCTGAGAACCAACCAATCATGAGAAGAATCATGAAATCTATCTTGTAGATGACAAACAGGCTCAAAAGAAATCAGGAGACTTGCCTACATTTTATAGTAAGTACTGGGCTGACCCAGGATTTAAACCTAATTTATCTGACTCTAGACCCTTGCTCTTTCTGCTCTGCAATGCTGCCTGTACTCCCCCGAAATCAAGTAGGTGTCAATCATAAAAAGGGATTGAGAAAGCAGACTGACAAGTTCAGAGGTTCAAAGAATTAACATGTACAGTAGAGGAGTGGGGTGCTCAAACCATAGACACAATGTCTTTAATCTCTAACAATCATGGCTTCTAGCACTTTTCTCCCTCAGCATTCATGTCTTCAGCACAGCAGAATGAATGATAGGAACATTTTCCAATGCACGTATCAATCCCATTTGCACAAAAGGGAAAGCCGGTTCTCATATAAGATTGTTCTGTAACGATGATTCATTTTATCAGTGGCATCACTGCTACCTTTGATATGGATACTATCATCAGCAGCGCCTTTGGAATCAATCTGGAACCCACATATAGCCTTTAGCCTGGTAAATTCTTCACAGTTGTCTAAACTACTCCAAATGCTTCTAGATGACTTGACCTCGTGTTCCTGGGACCAAAAAGGAATGAGGCACCAATGTCTAAATCCCAAAGTGGTTCCAAAGAGTAATACTTCAAAGAACTTTGCACAAGGTAATTCCTTAAAACTGCCTATTGACTCACGGTTTTTTGCCACGGTAGAGATTTATTATTCTTTAAAATGCAATAGTGGACTCCAAATCAATTGCATGCCCTGATTTCAAGAAGTCCTGATAAGGTTCTGTCAACAACACAACTAAGGATAGGGTGATCGACCTTCTCAATTTGCCCAGGACTGAAAAGGTCCTAGGGATGCAGGATATTCCATCTTAAAACCAGCAAGTTCAAACAAACAAATAAACAGGAAAGTCCATGAAAATCTGATCACTCTACTCTGGAGATTTTTTTTCAAAAAAAGTAAATCTTTTGGGGTACCTGGGTGGCTCACTCGGTTAAGCATCTGACTTTGGCTCAGGTCATGATCTCACAGTTCATGAGTTCGAGCCCCACATCAGGCTCTCTGCTATTAGCACAGAGCCTGCTTTGTATCCTCTGCCTCCCTCTCTCTCTGCCCCTCGCCCCCCAAAAATTTTAAAAACACTAAAAACAAGTAAATAAGTTTATTTTTAAAAATAAATTAAATAAATAAAAAGTAAATCTTTCATCTTACTAAATTTTAAGAAGTGTCTATAGAACCAAATGTCTTGGCAATGCAGGATACTAATTGTCCTTTAATGTCTTTAAACAACACATTTTTTACAAGTGTGCAGAAAACCCAAAATAGGAGTATGTGACAATTAATACAATAGATCAAACAGTGATTCTTAATACCTCTAACTGCAGTTAAAATCCATCCAGCAAATGAAGAGCAAAACTGACAATGATTCATTTCAATACATAAAGGCCCGTCAGTGACTTCTATGTAAAAGCGAGTCTTTACCAGTCAGCACAGTAGTCTTTGATTCATTGCCTTCAAACAACAGGACTGCCAGCTTTCACTCTTCTAAGGGTAGGGGCGGGAGTGTTTTAGTCCCATGCGCCCTGTTGGAACTCCTACCTCCGCCTGCATCCAGCAGTATTGGAATGGGCAGCCCAAATAATGTGCACATTAATTAAATTTTGAATAGGGGAAGAAGAGAGGGAGCCTGGTGAGAGCCTAAATTGCTTTAATGCTTTCTGGGGAATATGAAGAGTTAAAGCTTTACCAATCTAGCCTCTAAAACAAATTCTCCAAGACTTAGCCCTGCAGTGCTAATTGATTGATGTCATTTATAAGTCATCTAATAATGTTGAATAACTTATTTTAAAATGACAGATGTTGAAAATATAGAGTAATACTAATCTGTGTCTACTGAAGAATAGTTTTGTGATTATCATATTTAATTTCAGGTCAGGATTGAATTTTGTTTTGCTTTATTTTTCAAACTATCTTCAGATATGTCATTTTAGTGCTTGTAATAGAGTGAATTTAGGAAAAGAGTAATTTTGAGCCAGTGCATGAGGCTAGATTATAAATTTGTCATTCCACAAATAAATACTAATCACTGTCCTGGGTGGTAGGAAACATAGCCGAAAACAGAGAAATGGTGCATGGCCTCGCTCACTGGGTTTCCATTCTAATGTGAAGATTGACAGTAAACAAGTAAACAAATACACAAAATAAGCTCAGACTCTGAGCTTTTAGCAAATCTGTCAGTTTTTACACTGTTTTATCTATAGGTCTTTGAACCATTCATAAGAGCCAACCTCATTATCACGTATTATTCAACAACAGCTTTCTTTCTCAATTCAGTCTTTGTTAGTTCCTGCTTCATTTAGGGAAAAAAAAAAACTTCATGAAGAAGGGTGATTTAATATTATGTCATAATTTTCCCACTAAAAGAACTATATTATCCACCTTAGGCTATTAAAAATTCTTTATTACTTTTTTATTGTTTTATTCAATATTTAAAAAACCCTGAAGACAATTTATAACATGAAAATGCAAGGTCTTACAAATAAGCTGGAAGTGAAGTTTCTCACCATTCATAAGGCCTTCTTTCCTTGCTGATAAGTTTAACACCTGTTCCCTCTGGTTCTTAGAACAAACAGAAGAATAAGGGAGAAAATCTGTGTTTCATCTCTTAAGTATAACCAGTGCCAGGAGAAGGGACGCGGAAGGTAAAGCTGCATTAAGGATACAAGATGGCCAGTCAGCTTCTCTAGAGAAGACAGTCTTAGAATGGCTTCCCCTCTTCCTCCCAAACCTCCTACTCCCCAGCCTCCAAGTATCCGTCTTTCTTTCCCTGCAGTGGCCACTTTCCTCCCAGCTTCCCTAAGAGCCTTCTCCTCCAGTGAAGTTTAATCTTCAAACAGGACCCAAACTCACTCATACAAATGTGTCAGTGATTGATGACAGCAAGGATAGTACTATTTTAATAAGGATCAAACTTTAAGAAATGAAACTCCAAGAATAAGGTCTATCACTGGTGAGTGACTGGAGTGGGGGTTAATATATATTTGGCCAGCCCTAAGGAGATCTTGACTCTATGTTGGTGTAAAAACCAGCTGGCACATAGGGTGCTGGTGGCTTCTGATGCAATCTCATTGTCATACTCCATGGTCATGATAGAATATCAAATATTGCTGTTTTCAGTATATTATAGAGTAATACCCAGGTAGCTACTCAACTAAAAAAAAAAAAATCACTGTAGTTACCCTCAGTGCATCTTGGATTATCTTGTTTAATAGTTTTTCAAGGTAATGAAATGTCCTCCATCTATTGCGTTGTTATTTAGATTTTTATGTACCGACATTTGTCTCTCCTTCTAGGGAAGAGACTTTTTTTCCTAAATCAGCACATGGAAAACATGGACGGATAGCTTCTTGACTATTAAGTATAAATTAACTTTTCCAGGACTCATTTTAAATGCCATTTTATTCTAAATGCCCTTAATGTTATTATTATTAATAATAACAGCAATTATGTTTGTTGGATATTTGCCGTGTACCAGGTGCTCTTCCTTACATTATTGCTTGAGCTCACAGCAGCCTCCACATTAGTTATTATTATCCCTCTTTCTGTAGTTGAAGAAACCACCCAAGGTCACACGACTACAGAGAAACTCTCCCACGTTTGCCTCTCTTTTAAAAGATCTGGTGGGAGTCTGTCAAGGTTTCTGCTCCTGTACAGGTTAGGGACAATAAGGCAAGAAAGACACTATGGCCTGGCTATATTACATGGGACACATGAAGGCACAAGGTTAAGAGATATGCAATTTTTAAAACCTCTGTGTTTTCTGAGGGATATTTCTGAGTCTGGAGGTGAGTCAAGAATGAAACAGCCAGTTGCAGGATGTGAGAACTATAATCAATGCTATGGAACTCAGCAGAAACAGCTTAAACAGAGGAGAGAGTTCCAATTTAGATTTGCCCTTTCCAAAGCAGGCAATAATAGAGGAACAAACTGCCAACCACAGGTTTGAAGCATGTGATGTCAGGACCAACCCTCCCTGGCAAACCCAACCTTATCCCAGACTAATTTTTAAATGCTTATGCTTTATTGGGCATTATTATTAGCCTTACTGTTATAGAATAAACCCAGGTTTCAGTCAGAGCAGGCCTGAGAGCAGCTTAAGGAAGTATGGTTCTCCATTCTGTTCCTCCCTCCCACTCTCTTTCCATCATCACTGCCTGCAGATCAGCCTAATAATAGTCCTAACTGCCATTGGTAGACTTCACCCCAGTCTACAAGGTCTTTTCACATAGTTTATTTCATTCAACCTTGTGAAATAAGTATGATTAGTAGCCCCATCTTAAATAGGAAGATGGTTCAGAGAAAAGTTACGGCTTACTTCAAATCACACTCTCAAGAAGGACCAGAGCCAGGACTGAATCCAAATTTCCTGGGTTGGAGACCCTACCAGAGAAAGGGTACCACATGATGATCATTTGATCTACCCCCCATCTCAGACTTCAGGATGAAAATGAATAACAATTTATTGGATTGAATGGTATCCCACCATAATCCACCCACCTCTAACAAAAACACATCTCAGTCTCCCAGGACTATCCCTTTAACATCTTGTACTTCAATTTCACTCATTAGAGTTTATAGAGAGCATTATTCTCCATCAGTTTCTCCTTTCTCCCCTGAGGCTTATAGACAACACAAACAAGTATTAGTGAATAAATCCTCCTATATGTCCATGGCAGGCCTGGGATTGATGTTCACCGCTTAGTTATGAACTGTTGAGGGAGATGGCATTTGTAAAACTCATGCACATCCTGAGTACTCCTAGCATCTACGATATGGGCTATAGTACTCATTCTTACTATCAGGATAGAAGCTCATCCTCCATAAACACAGCTTCCATTCACTTGGAAGTAAAAAGGAGGAGAAGAATTTGAAATTACTATGAGCACTACCTAGGTTAATGGTCAGTAATTAAAGAACCAATTATCCAGTGTGTGGATTTTTTTTCTGCTCCTACACTACCTCCCCCTTATTGTCTACTGGGCATTTTCATTATTCATCATCATCTCCTTCAGGGGGTATTAAAGAAAACGAGTGGAAGTGAGATTCAAAATAAAATTGCAATGTATTATTATTAAGCACCTACTCTGTGCCAGATGCTGAGATGGGTATAAGAGTCCTAAATGAGTAATATATGACCCCTGCATGTGGGTTACTGTGATAAATGCTGCACTGAAGATATGTATAAAGTGCTATAAGAACTCTGATGAAAGAGCAGTCAGCCTAGAAAGGAGGGAAGCAAGTGAAAGGATCAGATTTGAAAAATGACCCTTCTGCTGGGACTTGAAGTAGTTGGAAGTCGAAGAGGGAACGGGGTGGGGGTGGGCATGAGGAGAAAACAGAATGAATGGGGGGGGGGGGGCAGCAGGAGTACCGGCAGTGAAGTTTAGAGGTATGCACATACTCTGCTCTATATGGCCCTAATGGATACAGATAAAGAGTGAAAGGTGACACTGGAGTGATTTCATGAAGGGCTATGTGAGTGGTACCCATACATCCTGGTTTGCCTGAGTTAGTCTGAATTTATGGCACAGTTTAATTTACCATAGTAGTGCACTATTATAGCACCCCCTTTTACTCTCAAAAGTATCCTAGTTTAGGGGCACCTGAGTGGCTCAGTTGGTTGGGCGTCCGACTTCAGCTCAGGTCATGATCTCACGGTTCATGAGTTCGAGTCCCACGTCAGGCTCTGGGCTGACAGCTCAGAGCCTGGAGCCCGCTTCAGATTCTGTGTCTCCCTCTGTCTGCCCCTCCGCTGCTTGCACTCTGTCTGTCGCATTGTCTCAAAAGTAAATAAACATTAAAAGTTAAAAATTTTTAAAAAGTATCTTAGTTTGGGCAATTAATTTTATGCCCATGTGTGTCAATCTGAGGCACATATGTTTTCACTCTCCCACCTGCATCCATCACAGACATTACTAAATTATCATGGTACAAATTTCTGGTAAAGCCTAGACTTGTCTTCAGATTCCTATTGAAAATATCATTCCAGTCAGTGACATAGATTGGAAATGGACCTGTGTATGCCTGAGAGGATATTAACTGGCAGCTTGCAGACTGTATCTGGATTGTATTTGTATTTTGTTGGGCAAAACCAACATGTACTATCAGGATATTTAACTTAGAAATCTGTATTTATGGCTTTAGCTGAGAAATGGAAAAACTCAGAAGCATAGGACCCTTCTTCTACCATAGTGACAATTAACTAAAGCTGAATAGTAGATATGACCATTTGTCCTATAGCTACCTGGGGTTATTAGCACCCAAGATGTCCACAATGATCCTTGCTTCATGGTACCCATTCCCTCCCATGCTGTACATCGCATTTGGTATGTGTTACCAACAGAATAGCACAGAATGATGCCATTTTAGTTCCAAGGCTAGATCATAAAGGACCCTGTGACTCTACCTCTCTTGGATGACTTGCTCTGAAGGAAATCTGCTCCCATGTTGTGAGAAGAGGCCCACATGGTGAGGAAGTAAAGACCTCAGCCAACAGCCATGTGCATAAAGCTTTTCGGAGTGGGTTCTCCAGCTCCAATCAACTATTCAGATGACTAAATTCCCCATCAACCTATTGACCTCAACCTTATGAAAGACCTGAACCCAAACCACTCAGTTAAGCTGATCCCAGATTCCTGAGTCTCAAAAACTGTGTAAGAGAACGAAGTTGTTGTTTCAAGATACTAAGTTTGGAAGCAATATGTTACACAGCAGTAAATAACTAAAATACCAACACAATTGATTTTCATACAGTCTACTTGCTTCTACCGATTATGGTACCTATATGACTCTAAAGAAGTTAAGATTCCTACTGTAGCGGAAAAGATATTGCTGAGTATTTTAAGCAAGAAAGTGGTTTTCAGTGCAGTAGAAACAGGTGGAAAGAGGCATACGTATCGTCCAGATGAGGTAGCACTTGGTAATGGCATCTCTGAGAAGGAGAAGTCAGAGGGGGGGGGGGCTCAAGATCAAGCTCAAGTTTCCCAAAGAGCTCTAGATTTGCAACCTAGCACATAGAGATATGATATAGAATCATGTCTAAGAGAATAAGCTCTAGATTCTAGAGTCAGAATATGTGAGTTAAAATCCCCATTATATAGTTACATCGTATAATTTTGGCAAGTCACTTAGCCTTTTAGTTTCTTTATCTGAGAAGTGGGATTGGGAATGCTTTCAACTGCAAATAACTGTCCACCTAACAATAGTTTTAAAAATTATTGTTCTTTCTCACATAATTGGAAGTATAGTGGCAAGCAATTGCCGAGGAAGATTTAGCTGTTCAACAATGTCATCAGGATCCCAGGGTCTTTCTACCTTTCAGCTCTTCCTTTCTTAGCATATTGGCTCATTGCGTTATGTTTCCAAGATGGCTACTGTAGTTTCATCACATTTATACTAAAGGCAGCTCCAGCCATCACATTTACACCAAAAGCAGAACAAAGAAGGGGTAGACTGAGAGCTTTAACTATGTGTGACCCATTTTAGCAAGAAAGAGCAAAGCTTCCCAGAAGCCCCCAGCAGACTTCTGCTTACATCTCATTGGCTACAGTTGGATCACAGAGCCACCTTAGCAGTGTTGAAGACTGGGAAAATAAGTATTTAGTTGGATACACTGACACTCCAAGCAAAATTGGGTTCTATTAGCAAACAGAAGAGGAGAAAATGGATATTGGATATTCAGTTGCTCCAGCTGGTACAATCAACTTCAGAATATTAATATAAGGGTTAAAATAAGCTGAAGCGGGGGTGGCTCAGTCAGTTAAGTGTCGGACTTCGGCTCAGGTCATGATATTGTGGTTTGTGGGTTCAAGCCCCAGGTTGGTTTCTGTGCTGATAGCTCAGAGCCTGGAGCCTGCTTCGGATTCTGTGTCTCCCTCTCTCTCGGGTCATGATCTAGCGGTTTGTGGGTTCAAGCCCAATGTTGGGTTCTGTGCTGATAGCTCAGACCCTGGAGTCTGCTTCGGATTCTGTGTCTCCCTCTCTCTCTGCTCCTCACCCACTTGCACTGTCTCTCAAAAATAAATAAACGTTTAAAAAAATTATTAAAAAAAAATAAACTGAAGCACCTGGCATGCAGTAAGTGCTCAATAGATGTAGCTCTTGAAATTATAACAGTCCAGAAACAAAATGGTTCAACTCTGAACTAGGACATAGCATAGGGAATAATTTTTAGACCCAGTTGAGCTAAAGGTCTTGAAAACAAAACAGAAAAAACTATTGGTGGGGGGGCGGGAGGGAAGACTTGTTTTATTGTTTTTTATTGCTTTTATTTCTCCTTTCCCTTATAACCACAGAAATGTCCATTTTCCACATCATCATCTTTTTTTTAGTTCTAATTATTTTATAATTGTGTACCTTTGTTAGAATTCAAGTATTTTATTATTTTAAAAATCTAACTAAAGGAAACATAAAATGTGAGTTCTTAAATCTACTTGATTAAAAAACCTCCTACAGCAACTTTAATCCCAATTAATAGCCTGAACAATTACATAATCACATAATGCTGGGCACTGTGATCTACTCTAAGCATATATTTGTTTTAGATGCAGCTTGCCTATCTGAAGAAGTAAAAATGCCTCCTATGTGAAGTAGTAAAATTAATTGCACCATTATAGCCACACGACATTCAGTGTTTTTAGAACTAGCAGGTAACACAGCTCCCAGAAACCCAATTGCACATTTTTCTGAGCCCATCTCAAGGCACTTTCAGGGTGGATCAAACAATTGATGGACCCACCATATGTTTTCGTAACCATGGAGAATGGTTTAGGGGCCAGGATCCAAAACCATTGGCAGCTATATAATTGCATAGTGTTCAAGAGAGGTAAGTGGCATGGGATATAGATTGAAAAGAAAAGGAAGGAACTGGAATATGATACCCCGACTCCAAACACTCATTACACCCTTCCCACACCACCCCCTCCCCAAACACACAGAGTCCTTTAAGATTTGCTTAGTAAGGGGCAAAGAAGCGAACAAAATAGCAGAAGACAGCCTTCCAAACTCTTGTTAGATATGGGCAGCGTCTTTTAGCCATTCTGTACTTTTCCATTCTTCACAATAAATACGTATTACATTTGTAATCCGGGGCGGGGGGGGGGGGGGGGGGGGAGGAAAAGGACCGAACATTATACAACTGGGCAGCAAAGGAATACATAGGATAAATTCCTCTTCTTCTGTGGCCAGAGGTCAAGGCAATTCTTCCCTCACCCTCAATGAGGCTTGAGGTTTTGCCCGAAGTATGAGATATCATTACCTTTACCTTTCGTAGCTTCAGTTTATGATAAACTTTGGGTCAGCAGTTACACGACTGGCCTGGAATGATTTCACATTGCTGCATGTAGTGCCAGCTGTAGGGTGATGAACTGGAGCTAATGACTGTGTAAGCAGCTTCTGGTCAGACCAAACCGCAGAGCTGCTGCGGAAAACTCTTTTCTGTTGTCTCTCATTAGATCGTTTCATGTCTTTTGGGGTTTTTTTGTGTGTGTTTTTTTTTCTTCAAGAAGAAAAGGGTGTCTCATTGAAGCTTCAGGGAAATGATTGAATTTTAATGGAATCTAATTGGCTCCCATGGTTATCTCAGAGGAGCTGTGGTCATAAAAGTTAATTAAATTAGATTCATTTGCATATTCAAGACCATTCTCTTCCCTCACTTTAAAACCAGAGTAAGAGAAGATGTGTCCCTCCTCCCCTGGATAGGACACACAACAATGTCCAGATGGTTTTCTTTGTGTGCTTGGAATTAGAGTAGTAGGTTATTTTTTTAATCCTCTCGCCTAGCTTGGATTCTCCATTTATTTCAGGTGTGTGTCAATGCAAGCGTTAAATAGATATTCATTGTACTTCTTGCTTTGAAATATGTAACTGGTCCTTTGTAGAATGAACTTTGCTGTGCTTAAAGACTGACGTAATTTTCTAAACAAAAGGTGAATTCAGAATGTTCAGTAGAAAAGGAACTAGCAACATTCAAAGTCACAAAACTGGCTAGAAGCATCTCCCCTTTGCGTATATACACTTGCATGGTTATTGACAACATCTGTGTCTATAGCTTTCTTAGGGGTCAGAGGAATGGAACGATTGGATCCTAAGAGTCTGTCTAGTCTACCCAGCTGCCTGTGGTAGGCCTAAAATAACCAGCTGAAATGGAACTCTGGCCTCTTTTCTGAAGCCTCAAGGGAGGGCTTCCTCCTCTATAATCCAACCCATTTTTTAACAACCCTTAATATCATACCAGAAAGCATTCCCTTATGTCAAACCTATATCTACTTTGCTGCTGATTTACTGTTTATTCTCACATGAAATGCTGGTGGGGGGGGGGGGGCCAAACTCAGGCCCTCCTCCCTGCTCATTTCTACATTTCTTTGGAATAGCAACTGGATGATGATATTAATTCAGTGCCCCCATCAGTCTCGATGGATTAAAGGCATCTGCCCTACTTCCATTGGCAAGTGTTGACCGTTGATATAGGTAAAGTCATATCATTAACTTCATTCTCCCTGTCATGAGAAGACAGGGTTGATTTTTAGGACTTATATTTCATTAATGAACACAAATGTGCCAGACCCAGTGCCAAGTTCTTGGGAAGTAATGGTGGATAGGAAAGACAAAGAGCTCACCCTCATGCATGGAATTCAGACATAATTCAAGTAATCACAAGTGAGGTGAGAGTTACCAAGAAGTTTAGGTGACTAAAAGAGCACACAACAATCTGACCTAACATAGACTGGGAAGGCAGGAAAGCTTTCTGAACATAGTGATGTTTCACCTGAAACCTGAGGGGTGAATAGGAATTATTAGAGTGAGAAGAGTATTTATGGCAGAGGGAATGGCATATGCAAAGGCCCTCATAGGAGAAAGGGAGTGGAGTGTTTGAGGGTCGGTGATGAAGTTCAGACAGCAGGACAGAAGCTGGGGAATGGTCAGACATCACTCATGGCCTCTACCTGCTTAGCTGTGGGAGGATTAAGCTAGGACTGAAACCCAATGCCCTGGTCCAGCTTTTGCAGTGTGAGAGCTTGGAGCCCTGGATGCTTAGAGACAAGGGTCAGGCACCTGGAGAAAAGATGGAAAGAAAAGGCCTCACTTGCACACCCAGAAGGCCTTGATTGTCCTAGAACCCCACCCCCGCAAAATAGCATGCACAGCACAAGAGCAGCAGTCAGCTTTCAAGGGATTAAGGTGCTGTGAATGAAATTTTTAGCAAGTCGCACCTTTAAGGTCTCCAACCCCTCATCTGTAAGATAAGGAGTTTAGGCATGGACCCTCCATTACTCACATTCTAGAATCATTTACAATAGTCCCCATATGGTTCTTTCGTTCTTAAGTGGGTCACATTATTACTGAGCTAGCCTACATTTGGGAATGGAGGAGGGGTTATTCAGACATAGAGGCAGGCCTCTCTCTAATTCACTTTTTTTTTTGGGGGGGGGGGTTGAATTTTTTTATTGTGGTAAATATACATAACATAAAATTTACCATTTTAACCATTTTTAAGTGTACAATTCAGTAGCATTAATTACATTCACAATGTTGTACAGCCAAACCATTATCTAGTTCCAAAACTCTTGCATTCCAATTCACTTTTTTTTTTTTTTACAGTGAGGATAGTTTCTTTTTTTCCAGTTTTATTGAAATATGGTTGACATATAACACTGTGTTAAAGGTGTACAACATAATGACTTGACAGCATAATGACTCAATATATGTTGAAAAATAATTACCACAATAAATGTAGTTAACTCCAATTCACTTTTAAACAAGTCTGGGCAAGTTCCACAAGTGTCCTCACAATCTAAGAACCTGACTATCTATCAGGACTCCTGACTCGGACCTTGAGAGGTCAGATACTGCCCTTAAAGCAAATGATGCTTCTTACTTCTTGTATAAAAATGTATACGAAGGGTAAAAAAAACCATAGAGTTAATTGCTAGGTGGTTCAATCCTCTCCTTCTGCCATGAGATAAATCATTTTGTTCAAGATCATAGTACTTAATACCCAAAATTTAGTGAGCTCCATCTATGTGCCCAGCACTAAGCTGGTTGCACATGTCATTTGACAGGTAGGTAATATTATCCCCATTGTACAGGTAAAGGAACCGATTATGGTGGGACTAGATTTTCTCTTTTTTTTTTAATTTTTTTTTAAGTTTATTTATTTTGAGAGAGACGGAGACAACGTGAGCAGGAGAGAGGGAGAGAGAGGGAGAGAGAGAGACAGAGAGAGAATCGCAAGCAGGCTTTGCACCATCAGTGCACAGACCGATGTGGGGCTTGAACTCACAAAACCATGGGATCATGACCTGAGCCAAAATCAAGAGTCAGATGCTTAACAAACTGAGCCACCCAGATGCCCCTGATGAGACCAGATTTTCGACCCATATCAGTCTGCTTTTAGGATTTGATTCAACCCTCTGTACCTAGTTGTTACCTCGATGGCAGCTATAGGGGAGACTTGAAGAGGGCATTTTGAAAAATGAACAAAAGCTAAGGAAGACAAAAATTGAATTTAAGTTAATTCAGAACGTACTCAGATTTGTGATTGGTTTTGTCACATATGTTCTAGTTTCTCCAACTTAGTCTTTCTTATCTCTCTAGCCCATGGAATTGATGGTATTTACTACCCCAATTTTCAAGGATGGCATGTGGCTCAATTACTTAAGAAAATCCTTACAGCGTCAGGGTGCTTAGCAGGCAGGAAGGGTTAATAGCCCAAGGAAGGCCTGAGCTCCCTGCACCTCAGATCTGACACAGAAGACCAGGAATAATGAGGCCAGATGAATTGCCCACCCTCCAGAAACCTTTGCTGTGAGTCTCAATAGAACAAAAAATAAACATTGAGACAAGGGAATTGTCAGGCAAATTAATATTAAGAGTTCAAATTTTGTTTTTTTCTTTTTTCCCTTAACAGGTGTGCTTTGAGACTTCAAAGCAGAATGGGTTAAAAATAGGATGACAATAGCCAGTGTGACAATAGCATAATAGAAGGAGTATAGCGAATTATACAAGAGGACTGCATAAAAAAAACATAAATAAGAGCAGAGGCAGGGGCAAGCACACTAACACCATGGGATCTTTAAAGGGTCAAAATGAAACCGTAGTATGATATCTTAAAATAAAAAAGAAATCTAGGGTTCCAAAGCATGAAGATTTTTAAATAGAGATGTTTGTCCCACAGAATAAAGTCAGACATCATTATCTTGCCCTGCAGGGCCTTCTGTGGCTTGCCTCTCCAGCCTCACCCCTCTTGCCACCATGGACAACCCTCCAAAGAATTGCTTGGATGCCTTCATTTGTTGTCATGCTCTCTAGCTCCCTCCCCAAGGCCTTACTTTCCTTTTCTGACAAGTCAGAGTAGGTGGGATCTCCCAATTATACCTTCTAACAGCTCCATGCTAACCTTGTTTTCCTGGTAAATATTGCCCACCATCTGCCTTCCTACTAGAAGATCTGCTCTCCCAGGGCGGGGTCCATATCTGCCTTGTTTATGGCTATAGTGCCAACCCTAGCACAGTTATGAGTAAATGAATGAATGTTGGTAGCCATCGAGGTTTCAAACTGCCTAACTTCATGACATTTAAAGAAAACAATTGCTTCTGCAATTCATGTATCATGTCAAAATTTAACTAGAGAAGCAGAACCAGGGGCGCCTGGGTGGCACAGTCGGTTAAGCGTCCGACTTCAGCCAGGTCACGGTCTCGCGGTCCGTGAGTACGAGCCCCGCGTCGGGCTCTGGGCTGATGGCTCAGAGCCTGGAGCCTGTTTCCGATTCTGTGTCTCCCTCTCTCTCTGCCCCTCCCCTGTTCATGCTCTGTCTCTCTCTGTCCCAAAAATAAACATTGAAAAAAAAAATTTTTTTTTTAATTAAAAAAAAAAAAAAAAAAAAGAGAAGCAGAACCAGTATAATTTTTTTTTAATCTATCCATTTAGGGGCGCCTGGGTGGTTCAGTCAGTTAAGCATCCGACTTCAGCTCAGGTCATGATCTCACGGTTCGTGGGTTCAAGCCCTGCATCAGGCTCTGTGCTGAGAGCTCGGAGCCTGGAGCTGCTTCAGATTCTGTGTCTCCTTCTCTCTCTGCCCCTCCCCCACTTGTGCTTTGTCTCTGTCTCTCAAAAATAAATAAATGTAAAAAAAAATTTTTTTTAATCTATCCATTTAGTTATTACACAGAATTGCCTTACACAGTTGCAGGAGCTGGCTAAGCAAGCCTGACATCCATAGGGCAGGCAGGCAGGAGGCAGAGATCACAAGCAGGATGGGACCTCACAAGAGAGAATCTGGTGGTGAGAGCATCCTGCAGAAGCCAGAGCTCTTGGTCCTGGAGTTGAACACACACACTTGGCCCAAAAGTCGGTGAAATCGAGTGAGGATTCAGCTGGAATGGAAAGCAATTTCAGGCCCAGCTGCTGCTTCCCATCACCAAGGCAAATCAGCAGATCAGCAACAACATGAGTTTTGTCCCAAAGTATTGAAAGAAACATTTTACCACTTTGCTCTGCTGTGTGGACTCTCTGACATCATGGAGGGTCTCAACGCTCCCTGGGGGTGGGGGAAATCGGATGAAGGTGTCAAAAGTACAAACTTCCAGATATAAAATAAAGACTTACTGGGGACGTATCGTACAACATGCTGACTTTGGTTGATACTGCTATGTGGCATGTTTGCAAGTTATTAACAGAGTAGATCTTAAGCATTCCCATCTCAAGAAAACAAATTTTTTTTAATTTTTTTGTATCTATATAAGATGATGAATGTTAATTAAGCTTACTGTAGTAATCATTTCGCAATACATATAAATCAGACTATCATACCGTACACCTTAAACCTTATCCAGTGCTGTATGTCAATTATATCTCAATAAAACCGGGGTGGGGGGGGGGACTTTCCACTGATTAAGTCACCTGGAACAATATCCCTTTGGTTGATTTGAAATCAGCTGAGTAGGGACTTTGATGACATCTGCAAAATCCCTTCACAGCGGCACCTAGACTGATGCTTGGTTGAACAATTGAGAGTGGGGGTGTGTGAGCGACAAAACAGTTGCTGCCACCCTATCATTCTCCAATATTTGCAACAGAAATCTCCTTCATAGCCCGCCATAGCCAGAGACATACTAGAGAGGGAATTCTGGAGGATGTAGTTCAGCCTAGCCAAGTTGACACATCACAAAGCCATCACAGGTCACATGATAGGACAACTCTCTCTCCTTAACCTCCAGTCTGACCCTGAATGAAAGAAATCAGTG
Source organism: Prionailurus bengalensis (assembly GCF_016509475.1). NCBI lineage: Eukaryota > Metazoa > Chordata > Mammalia > Carnivora > Felidae > Prionailurus > Prionailurus bengalensis. Next base: position 93,318,029 of record NC_057358.1, read on the forward strand.
ACAGAAACTAGCAACATTCGTAAGTGGGAGGGCTCACTTTGCTAGCAGAAGTAGTGCTTGACCCTGCAGAGGCAGAGAAAAAGAGTAAACCTGAATAGAAGCATAGAGCCAGCCACCTTAGAGGAGCATGTTCTCAAGAAATAGAAGAGGTATAAAGGAGCTCTTAGAGCCAAAAGAGTGGGTGGTAAGAATATATTTATATCAAAAGCTGGGGAAACTCCATTCCGATATTCTGAGCTGGAATAATAGGTGTTCATCAATGAAAGTTTTTTGAATGAGTGAATCAATCAACCGGTCGACCAATGCCTCCTAACTCATCTATTAAGAAAAGCTTAAGGCCCAATATGAAACTATGGTGATAAATAAGACACACTGTCCTCACCTTATGGAGGGTTCCTAGGGTTGGAAGGTATACAAAGATCAAACGGCTCAGGCTATAGGCCAAGAGTTCTCTTAAGGCCCTTTGGCTAAGAAAGAGTCGTCAGATTGGCTGTCATCAGTGCCTTAGTGGGTACTAGGTACTCCTGTGTTGCCATTTCTGCATTGCGAGAGCCACACACACATAGGACGCAACAGGCCTTGTGCAGCTTCCAACACGAAATTAGGAATGAGAGCTGAATGTCTAGTTGACAATGGCAATCTGATGATTACAGAAACCCAGGTATGACTTATCTTGAATAATCAATGACTGAATTATGTGTCTGTAAGCTCAGCCTATACCAAAAGCCTCTGGGAAAGGTTAAGAAAAAAACTCAGAATTTGCTCTCTGGCTTAGAGTGATTGAATTATGCTGTGGGCTATGGTAAATTCATAGCAGTGCTAAAAATAGATGAAGAGCAGTTCAGTAACCCTGGGGAATTTTATCTGCCTCATTCATGCACCCAGAGATGCTGCTTACGTAAAGCCAAAATAAGCACAACTAAAAGGGCATTGAGGGAGATTGATAAAAGGTGATGAGCCAAATAGAAACCAAGAGAACAAGCAAGCAGTTAACAGCAAAGATCAGGACCAGTTCCTGTTGCAAAGATCTGAGCAAGAAGAAATGGGTGTATGAAGATGATACGGTATCTTGAACTTCCTAATAGTTTCTAGAGGCAAATTTAGAAACCTCTTTCTGGAGAAAGCCACAGCCTCCAGCTGTTCTTTCTCTACACATTCAGGCCTAGACCCTCGTCACAGTCTCTCGGGGATTCACACTTCACACTGGCAGAGCACAGTCATCATCTCTCCTAGAAATACTCCTCCTTGGCCTCCAGGCAGAGCACCAGAAAGTCAATTAAGAACCATTTTAAAACGTTACCCAAGCAACTCAGAGGTAATAAGTAAAGATACCGAAAGTTCCAGGAGCTCCACTTGGCCCAGTTTGCCACCAACTTCTTGTAATGTACAAGTGGTTTCGAAAGGAAATCATTTATCATAAGTTGCAGGAAAGGTCTGCTCCTGGTCTCTGGCTGCCTGTGGAAAGAGTCTAGGATTGGCTGGAGTAGCTCTAAGAGGCTGGAAATTTAGTTCATGGTCAAGTATGTCAGTGTTTTAAAACATTCTAACAAACCCAACAGCACCATCTGTAAGGACTGCATAATTTGCAAAATTTCTTGCTAAATCAGCTGGCCAAATGCAAAGCCAATTGCTTTGGCTTCTGTACAGCACCGTGCTGCAGCCCAGCCGGGAAGTATTTTAAGTGGATAATGAGTAGTTCCTTCTCTCAATGACTGTATTCAAATAACTTCCACTGCCTAAAATATGCAAAGTTCCTAGTCAAGGCTGCCTTAGGAACTTCTGCCCCTTCACTCAGAGTCTCAATCTTCATGGTGGGGGGAAGGGTATTAGATTCCCTCTCTCTATCAATATTTAGGAAGCAATGACTAGCAAAGATCTCATACACTTCCCGGCTAGCACACATATGCAACAGCGCGAGCACACACACACACACCAACTCAAACACACAGCTCACATCAGTTCTGAGATAAGCAAGGCTTGCATCCTCATCCAATAATAGCAGCCAAGTCTTTCATTTACTTAGTTACAGTATCTTCTCTAAAATTATTAATTATTTGGGTACTCCAAATGGCTTTTTTTAATGAGGAAACACAGGTAGGAAGTATTTATCTGCCTTTCTCTCCTGAGAAATATAGTTATCCATTGGCTATCCATGGAAAATGTTCTCTCTCTCCCAAGTGGCAAAACAGATGGAAGTTCCTTCTGTGAAGAAACCAGATTCTATACTCTTTATACCCAACCTCCATTACCTCCATCTTTGTAATTTAAGATATCAATAGACATGCAATAAATGCTTGTTTGATTTATTAAGTGAGCCCCTCACTTACTGAATCTTACTGCTTAACCTCCGGTCCACAGACAACAACACCAGCATCATGAGCTTGTCAGAAACGTAGACTCACACCCCAGACCTCCTGAATCAGAATCGACATTTTAACAAGATTTCCAGGAGACTTATAAGCACATCAAGGTCTGGGAAGCACTATTTTAGGATACATCTTGATTTGTACACTGTGACTATTAGTCTGGTAAGTTCTCTCACTCCTTGAAGATCATGTCTTGCCATAGGGGACACTTTTGTGGAAGCAGTGAATAATATCTGACTTCATTGGCACTAACCGTATGTCAGGAGTAGAAGGCACATAGTTAACAATGATAATGGGAGTTATACAGCTAGAAAAATGTGGAGCTAGGTCAGAACTCACTCTGGCTTCTGGGTCCACATTTTCCATCACTGGGCTACAGAGTCAGGTGCTGCTGCTCAGCATGGGCACTGTTAGCCTGTAGGGACTGGCAATTTTAAGGAACCCTCCTCTCCCATGTTCTACAGGACGTTTAACATCCCTATCTGCCACCCGCTAAGTGCAAGGATACTTACAGTATCCTGATAACCTGAGAAAACACCCACACATTTCTAGATACCCATGGGGGTGGCCCTGGCTTACATAGAACCAATGTCTTGTGGCTTCATGTAATGATTTTTGAGAAACTCATTTTCTGGGATTTGTTTCTTTCTTCCAATGTTTAAGCTATTTATAAAATTCTTTGACATTTTACATTTTATTTTTCATTTCAACAGAAGGCTATAACTATTGAGTATCTACTCTATGCAGTCTAAAAGATAAGGTCCTTGCCTGCCAGCAGCTGACCATCTGGTTAGAGAAATTAGTCCTTAGCAATTCAAGGCATGCTATGATTAAGTCTAGAAATGACAACAACAGTAACAAAAAGACCTGGATTCATATTCTGACTTTATATCACTTATTACTTGTGAGTCCACTGGTATTCTCTAAGCCTCGGTTCTTCCATCTGTAAAATGGGAGTATTATTGGGGCACCTGGGTGGCTCAGTCGGTTGGACGTCTGACTTCGGCTCAGGTCATGATCTCATGGTTCGTGGGTTTGAGCCCCGTGTCAGGCTCTGTGCTGACAGCTCAGGGCCTGGAGCCTGCTTCGGATTCTGTGTCTCCCTCTCTCTCTGCCTCTCTCCTGCTCACACTCTGTCTCTCTCTCAAAAATAAATAAAGATTAAAAAAATTGTTTTAATGGGAGTATTATTAAACACTGCATATAAATTGCCAACAGTGCCTAAAGCATTACATACGCTTAGTAACTGTGAGCCAGTTACTCACCACCTATCACTCACCACCTCCTCCCAATCAGGTAAGATATAAGATATAAGGAAAGGATGTACATAAGAGAAGAGACAGCATTCTAGACTCTTTGCTGGACAGCCTAAGCAAATACTTGGTGTTGGAAGTGAGCATGCCCAAGGAAGAAACTGTACAGGACTCACAAACTGGATGAAGTGAAGGGTCCGTGCCAAGGAGTTATGAGAGGTGAACATGTGGAAGAAAAAATGAGTTTGCATTTGCAGAGACTCTCCTGGGGACTTCTGAATTTCTTTAGTATCATGACTTTCTAAGAAATGAAAAAAATATATAAGCCTACAGAAAAGTTAAACTTCTACACCAATGAGCTTAGATGTATCTATTACTAGTCACTGTCTTTAAGTAGAAATAAATACATGGCACTGCTATGGGATACATTTTAAATTTTTATTTAAATTCAAAATCTGTCATCTACTTTATTTCCAACTTCACTAAATGCCTTTTAAGTCCAGACCTGGGCTGAATCACATAGCTGATAAATAAGTATCCATATAGGAATATATTTAGTTCTTCAAGTTTATAAAGTCCACAATTTCAGCATAAAAGAGGACAAAAAGGAGTCCCCAAATATCTTAAAACATCCAAGAAGCTATTGCACTGTTAGTGAGTTCAAATAGCTTGCTGCAGCATTCTTATTACTGCTGCTCATTAGTAAAAGTACTGTAACACCCAGCAGAAGAGAATAATTAGCAAATCAATTAATTAAGGTCCTATCGACACTCCTCTTGCCACCCCCAATCACGTCTTTGTTGTAAATAAGCTTTGTTGCCTACATTAAAGTCATTAGCTCTCCATATGTAAATAATAATGTCCTTTAATTTAAACTGATTAAATATCAGAGAACAAATTTCAATCTACTCTTTCTGATCTAGCCAGGATATTAAAAACAAAGAGCATTATTGTTTTACATAACTTAGCAAATTCAACACAACTGTATACACTTTTGAATTCACTCATTTCCAGATTCACCTTCCCTCCTGAGGATATTAGCCAGAGTGCTATCTTTAGTTATAACACACACACACACACACACACACACACACACACACACAAATACTATAGTAATTAAAGAAACCACCCATTTCCTTCCCCCTGAGTTCCAGGAAGCTATGTTATTTCTGTGGACCAATTTCTATTTGCCAACTGTTCTCTAGAGCTTTTAACAGAAAATAAAATGTACTAGAAGCCATTCTCCAAATGACAGCCAAGAACACATCTCCTAGTGTCTCCTCCCTTCAAAGGAAAAAGCAAAAAATATTTGTGTGTATTTGAGACCTTTACACTTAGGATCTTGTTAAATTCTGAACTATTTAAAGCCTCACAATCTCTTGAAATGTTTGAAGGAATCTCTAGTCTCTAAAGTTAGCTAGATTCTTTGCAACATTCACCTCTTATTTTGGCTCCTCTAATTATCCCTTTTAACTTAATGCTGGTTGTTTTTATTTCTTCCCATCTTCCCTCACACCACAATGTTTACAACTGGATAGAATATACATATATGTATATATATATATATATATATATATATATATATATATACACCACGATGCTGGTGTGTGTGTATATATATATATACATTCTCAGTGGTGACTTTTCAGTATGTTCCCCTCCCCCCCCCCCATTTACCCTGGTGGGGGGCGGGGTTGGCAGAAGTTTTGGCTTTTTTTTTTTTTTATCATTTTCCTTCTTCAGTCTAAACAGAATAAATTATCCATATAACCTCCAACAAACAACTTCTTAACTATTTCCCACTCTTCAAACTTTGATCTTATAACACACATTATATGTAACTCAACCAGTGTGGATGATTTCATCCTGAGAGGGGAGATGGGGGCACTTATTCAGATCCAAGGCGGATATCTTGTGTTACCCAGAAGGGAGCCGAGGCAAGACAAATCCACACAGCAATTCCCCACTCTCCAGTCTTTCTTCTCTCTGTTCTTGTCCTTCACAAATACCTCCCAGAAGGCCAGATTATTTTGTTAGAGAAGCCCCAAACTTCCTAAAATCCCAAACAGGACAAAAGCTTTAGCAAAGTTTATGTAACTGATACTTATTTTCCTCATTACAACCAACACAAAAAATAATCTCCCTTTCCTGCTTCTCAGATGATGCCCTTCACTTCCTGTCCAGGTCAGATTCCTCTGCTGGAGGTTCACCCAGGGCTCCGCTTCCTGCTGCCTTAGAGCATGCTTCATTTCCTGTGAACTTGATGCCAGTTTTCCTCACGGGCTCCTTACCCTGTCACACCATTTGTTTATCTCATGCTTGCTCCTGACGCCTTGTGCACTTACCTCGGAGGCCTGACATTGTCTCCTGGTTCTTTGCTCTCCAGCCTCACCCTTCCTTAAAACCATCTTTTTCACAGAAGTCATTCAGTAGCTAAGGCCAGTAAGAACTTTTTAAGATCCTGTTGATCCTGGTTTGCTTTATTAGCTTAAGAGTGAAAATTACCACCACCTGCAGGATTGATGTCTTTTAAAGGCCTAGAACCTCACAGTTAAGTATATATATATTTGGGGGGTGAATGGGTGGCTCAGTCGGTTGAGAGTCCGACTTCAGCTTAGGTCACAATCTTGCAGTCCATGAGTTCAAGCCCCATGTCAGGCTCTGTGCTAACATCTCAGAACCTGGAGCCTGCTTTGGAGTCTGTCTCCCTCTCTCTTTCTGTCCTTCCCTCACTGGTGCTCTGTCTCTCTCTCAAAAATAAAGAAACATTAAAAAAATGTTTTTTAAGAATATTTATTTATTTATTTATTTATTTTGAGAGAGAGGGGAGGAGGAGGAGGAGCAGAGAGAGAGAGGGAGAGAGAGAGAATCCCAAGCAGGCTTCGCCCCATCAGCGCAGAGCAAGACACAGGGCTTGAATTCATGAACTGTGAGATCATGACCTGAGCAAGAAATCAAGAATCAGATGCTTAACCGACTGAGCTACACAGACACCCCAGGAATATTTGATATCTAAATTGTGTTGCTTATCAACTATGAGCCAGGCCTTTGTTTTTTGGTTTTGTTTGTTGTTTTTTCACACTGAGCAAGACTGCACCTACCAGCTGCCTCTCCTGACACCCAAGGTTAAATTGGTTCCTCTGGTCATTTTTTCTCATAATATCTTATATTTTTGTTGTTACACTTAAGACCAGTGTAACAAATTGCCTAATTATCTATTTAATAGGTTTCCCCCAGCAGCCTGTAAACTTTATGAGACCAGGTGGTCCCTCGTCAAGCTGTCCTCTTTTTTTTTCTATTCTACCTTTCCACTGCCAATGCAAACACAGGGCATGGCACATATTAGATGATCAATAAATACATATTGAACGCACCACAAAATAAAAAATGAAAAAGAAATGGTAACTATGGGAAGGGATGGATATGTTAATTAGCTTAATTGCAGTGAATATTTCACAATGTGTATGTATATCAAATCATCACTTTATACACATCAATCATATATACTTTTTGTCAGTTATACTTCAGTAAAGCTGGGGGAAAAATACATATTGAGTAGATGAATGAATGAATGGTATCTTCTCCCTTTTTTCATCCCTACTCTTCTCCTTCCAATGCTGCACCCAGTTCTCACCTCCACCCATGATGGCACATTGGCCCCGAGAAGACCAGAGAAGCATATGCCCTGCCCCTCTCTGATTATGTGAATAGCACCTCACTTTTGAGGTCCTTCCTGGAGCAGGGCAGAGTCACAGTGGTAAAACTTGGTTTGACTACAACAATACATCTTTCTTTAATCATTCCCATTAAAAACGTAATCTTTCTTTATAAATATTCTCTACATCTTTGTCAATACATTGCATAACCTGACATCCCTGGGTTCTATGGTGACAGATTTTGACACACATATAGGAAATTCTTCTTTAAACATGAATAGAAGTTGGCAAAAGATTGCTTTTCTGCACTACTTTGCAAAAACCACTAATGGTGGGGTGGGTTGCATAATAATAAATTATTCAGATCATAAATCTAAAGTAATTAGTTCATCATGATCAATACAATCTAAGTGAATTGGTGTGTGGCATTCAATTTTCATAATATAATTAGTTTTGAAATATTCAAATTAAGGAGACTAAGATCATCATAAAAAGTACCGAGTCTCTTAATTTCTAAGTAGGAGAATCCTGCATTTTTTGGTCTTTATACTAATAAATCTTAATTATAGTCTTTTTCCACTTAGATAAAAAAATGTCTTTAATCAAATCATGTCTTAGGAGAGTCACTAAAGCCTTAGCCATTGACAAACATTCTAAGAATGATGGAAAGTCAGCAAAGGCCATTTGCTGATGAATTTAAGCTGTCTCTTCATAAGAAATTTTTTTTTCAGTAATTAACAGTTGGCAGTTTCCAAAACTGTTCCCTCTAAGCCACAAAGAACTTTTCTAAACCACAAAAACAGATAAATTTTATTTCTAATGAGAAACTTTGGATTATCATTCTATTCATATGTCCGATGTAAGCTATGTCATTTCCATAAACTTATTTTTGTGCTCTGGACTTGCCAAGATAATATATTGTCTCCTGTTTTCAAATTCTTCTGAGCTTGGGAAAGTGATGTCTACATGGCTCATTAAAAGTGTACTCAATGAACTCTTGTTGTTTTAACGCAGAGTTTCTCAACCTGAGCGCTATTGACATTTGGAGACAGTTCTTTGCTGTGGAGGCCAACCTGTGCGTTGTGGGATGGTTAGCAGGATCCCTGGTCTCCACCTACTCAATGCCAGTAGCCTCTCCCAGCTGTGACAACCAAAAACGTCTCCAGACATTGCCAAATGTCCTGTGGGCGGCAAAATTGCCCCCGGGGTGAGAATCACAGTTTTAAAGTACTGTTTTCTTCCAAATAAGAAGGCATTATTAACTCATTATTTTTCTTTCTCTTTATTCTTTACCAATAATACTAATAACCATTCATTGAACAATATTTAAAGCCTCATAAGAAAAATCTACCACAATAAAAATAATGAAGGAATACATTTCATGCAGAAATTGATTTTTTTCCCTTTTCCTGATTATTATCCTAGTAATATTATGTCTTGCCCCAAACTCTTTGCTTTATCAGTGGAGACACAGACTTGCAGCTAGAGCAAAGGTGCTTCTATAGGGTGACTAATAAGCTAGCACAGTGTAGTCCAGGGATTAAGGGAATGTCCTACTAGCATCAGACGCCTGGGTGCCTATCCTGGCTTAAACACTTCTGTGCCTCGATTTTTCTCAACTGGAAAATGAGACGATGACAGTACTCATTAAGCAGTACTTAATCAGGTTTGTGGTAATATATAAAAAGCACTCAAAACAAGAGTAGAACTATTGTATGTACTTATGTATTCATTAGGTGGTATTAGTTACCTGTTATTAAGTCATTTGCCAGATCACCCAAAGATTTGCTATCTTGGCCCTGGCTGCTGCAGCAAAGACTTCTAATCAGTAAGCACAAAACCATCATTTCCCTTAACCCTGAATTCTGGGGGGCTTGGTGGGTTCTGCCTTCCAGCAGCACTCTGTAGGTGAATTACTCTGCAGCTCCCATAACTCTAGGGACATGTTCACCACATTTTTTTTTGAAGATGATGGGAATTGATTTTTATCTTTAATTTTTGCTTACAAATAATTCATCTGTTAGGAGAAAAATAACAAGCTCCAAAGGGAAAAAGCAGACACCAGTCTGTTCCCACATTGCCTTGAGTTAAAGAATAAGAATTATCTACCACCAATAAGCTTAATGAGAAACAACCTTCAAGTTGTAATTTCAATAGGCTATAAGTTGAGGTCTAGCTCTACCCACTGTGGTGGTCTTCTAAAATTCCGAGTTAAATACTGTCTCATTACTCTGCCATATTAGTTGGGACTCTTTCTGATGAAAGTGACTAAAACCCAATTAAAACTAACTTAAGCGGGGGGGAAGGGAATTTATCATCTCTTGCAACTTGGAAGTCCAAGGGCACTCTGGCTATAGATGGAGCTGAATCAAACTCAAGTCTTGTCTTCAGTTCTGTCTCCAGGCTCTGTTTTCCTCTCTCGTGCCAGTTTCATTCTCTCCAAGTGAGGATTCATCTCTTACCAAAGTGAAGGAATAATAAGGAAAAAAGCATGTTGAGAAGTCCAAAGCAATGGCTACTACACAAGATAATATCCTGATTTACACATAATTGTTAATAAAGAAATAGGCTAAATAGAGGTCTGCTCCGTTAAGAAATCCAAATTCGACCCACTTTTCAGAGTCTAGAATAATTGCCACCTCTGCCATGAAGCCTTCTTCGATAACCTCACCCCTAGCAATTACTACTTTATGAAAACACTAAGGCACGTACTGTCTAGATGGCTTATTTTGCAAAATAGCATGAATCGCTTTGTATTATTAACTATATGTACAAAAATATGGACATATACATTTTATATCTCCAACCCGATTCTTTTTTACAACCACAGTTATTTTTCCTTATTATAAAAGTTGCACTCACTTCAAATTGTACACGGCATATTGAGCACTCATATTTATTGTAGGCTTCTCCCAATCGTCCCTGCCCTCTGCCCACATGATGGTAAAAGGATTTTATTTAAGGCATAAGTACACGAGGACAAAGAAAAAGGAAAAGCAACAAAACATGGGAAGCTGGAAAGCCAGTGGTAACTGACTTATCAAAGCCAAGGAACTGGGATAGATTTGGGAGAAGCTCAGAAGAAAGGTGGTCTGTGCTATAGAATCCCAGAAAGACTTAGGTAGGAGAAGTTCCACATACCTCTGAAAGTGGGGTGGGGGTGCTGAAAACTGAAGTCTTGGTTGAATGCCCAAGTAAAAGCACTTTCTCGCAAGGGCGCCCGGGTGGCTCAGTTGGTTTAAGTGTCTGACTTCAGCTCAGGTCATGATCTCACGGTTTGTGAATTCAAGCCCCGCATTAGGCTCTGTGCTGACAGCTCGGAGCCTGGAACCTGTGTCTCCTTCTCTCTCTGCTGCTCCCCAACTTGTGCTCTGTCTCTCTATGTCTCTCAAAAAATAAATGTAAAAAAATAAAGCCACTTTCTTGCAGCAATGAAAGGCACAGCATAGGGAATATAGTCGAGAGGACTATGGTGGCAGATGGTAGCCATGTCAGTGGTGAGCATAGCACAACAGACAGAGCTGTTGAATTACTGTGTTATGCACCTGAAACTAACATAACACTGTGTGTCAACTGTACCTCAATTTTTTTTTAAAGCCCTTTGTCCGCCAGCCAGGACTCTTCTCTACCCAATGGAGGAGTGCAGCTGCCCCTCCCCAACCTAAGCAGAAAACCAAGCCTCCTCCTTGAGGAGATAAAGCCGAGAGACTCAGGCATCAAAGTCACCAGGCCCATTGGGGGTCAAGGATGTACAATCAAAATCAAGGACACCAGGCCCCACTGGGGTGGAGGAGTGGTCTGTGCACACTAACCCATGCAACTCCATCCCTAACTACAGCCACAGTAATGCTGCCATTGAGGCTCTCGTCGGTTGAACATTGACTACACACATGCCACTGTGCTGAACATCATACGTGCATGATATCACGTCTAACCCTCGAATAAATCCTAGGAGGCAAGTACTATTTTGGACCTTAAAATCCTTTAAAAAGGAAGTCAAGCCAAAGTTTATATAACTGGTTAAGTTAAAACAAGATTAAGTAGCTGGCGGAAAACTCACAACTAGTAAGTGTCAAAGCCCAAATTTGGACCCCAAATCACTACCCTACATGACCCCCCCATTTATCAACTCATTTATTCATTTATTCATTCAACAAGCATTTGCTATGTGGCAGATACTGACACATGACTTGTAAAGATAAATATAACATATGGTCTGTATCCCCAACAAGCTCTCCTCATAAAGAGGGCAACAAATCAATAAAAGCGTAACGGGTACATTGAACAAGTAGGTCTCCAAACTGGGGTTAGAGTAAAGATTCTATTTCTCTCAGCCAGTGATCTGACACTGTTCTGTGGCCCGTGTCTTCCCTACATGGAAAGTAGATGAAATCTTGGGCAGATTCCATAAACTCTCTTGAACACACTTAGTGCAAAGTCGCTCTGTCTCCGTTAGTCACAAGAGCAGTCTGATTTTAATTCACTGATCTGAACCTCATTCAGAGTTAAAGCCTCTCAGCTCCCCAGCTGGAGAACAAGCGGTGGGGAAGAAGGGGCATGGTGAGCTGCTCCCCTCTCTGCCTTGTGCTGCTCCTCTTCTGTGCCCTCCCAAATACTGTCTCCGGCTCCCCCCGGGATGGAGGGAGACCCAGAGGGTAAACGAGAGGAGGTTTCTTAGCTCTCCAGTACTCTGATGATCAGGCAGCAGTGTTCTCTGGCCTTGGAGGGTTTTAGAGGTGAGTGTTCCTATGATGGGGCTCTTAGGTGGGATCTCGAGATACCCCCTCTGGAGCCTTCTGAATAGACCACTTGACACAGCCAATGCTTCTCTTCTGGCTTCTGATCTCTCTCTCTCTCTCTCTCTCTCTCTCTCTCTGCCCTAGGCCACCCAGAGTCACACTCTCTATTAGAGTAACTGCTCTCTTCCGGCTATCTTCCAGGTTCAGAAAAGGCTCCAGGCTATTTTGCATGTCCAGTTCAATGAGAAACGTTTACACCCTCTTGCCAGTCATCGTGAATGAAAGTGCAGCTTATTCCCCATGAAGACTGTTTCTCTCTGTTCTGCCAGCCGGCAGGTGACTCTAGCCCCAGTCCCTTGCCCTCAGTATGCTCTGGCTCAGAACCAATGCCTCTCCCTTTGCCCTCAAACCCCATGGCACTTCTGTGTTTTTCCAGAATGGTCCTGTTGAAGGCTACTTGCTTGACAATGGAGACTTGAGGGGTGGTAGCTCTCAGGCCTCCCTCTCGATTATTGCACGTATTTTGACTTCTAGAACATTATGCCTGCAGAGAACTCATGTTTTTGCTTTATTTTCCACTGAGGTCATATTCTATCTTTAGAAATGCATTCTATGCAAAATATAAAGAAAAAAAAAAAAAAAGACAAGCTCAGAGCCATGGTTCCAAACACAGGACTATGTAGCCCCTGAGAAAAAGAAAACCTCTGGGGTCTTGTTTCTGATGGCATTTGTCCTTATCAGAAGTCACTTGAGAATTATTTGTAACTCAAAAGGTGGGTAAGTGTGCCACACAGCAACAACTTTCCAGACAAACAAAATTAGATCTAATTGTCAACATCTGAATTGCACTCACTAATTCTTTACTTGCATGTCTTGCTTTTGATAGATCATTTGGAAATAATCTTATCCCTGATGCTAGCTGTTTCTCCCAGACACTAACATGCACATGGATGTGTATTATTTTCAGAGAAGTGTGGAACTTGGTGTCTCCTGAAAAGACTCATAAAAATTCTGAGAGAAATAATAGCTCAGCCGTGTAAATCCAGGCCATCCAGTTTGGTTCCTCTTTGAATAATTACTCAATATGTCCCACAACTTCAAGGCTAAGGGGATTATTCCTTCGACATCACTGTCTCACCCTTATGTTTCCTTAATTGGATTCCCTATTTCCTATAATATCAGCCTTTACCAAACATTATGATAATCCTATTTGTTTTCAATGGGATTATGAGATTTTTCTTAATTAAACACCAAACAAACTTCAATACTCGAATCTCACTAGAAAACACAGAAGCTTCTTATGAAACAGTTTCTAAATGCCCTTCCTCTTACCAGACATGTTTGTAGAATGATATCAATCACAAAACCCACAAATCACATGGCCAAAATAGTCCCAGAGTGGGTCATCCAAGTCTGCTCTTGCCCTATAGGAAGTTCCCAGAATGAGGCTTAAATGCTGGTTTCTTAACATCCACACCGCCCCCCACACCCTCCCCACACCCTCACATCCCACCCCCCTCAGAAAGCCAACCTGTCACCTTTGTCTCGGCATCTCCTGAGCCCCCCCCCCCGCCCCCCGCAGGCCTGCCGCGTAGTAGGCCTTCAATAAACGTTGACTGAATTGTTTTATTGAATTTTAAGTGAGGACAGCCAGACCTCTTAGCAATCATGACACAGATGTTTTGCACCTCTTTTTTTTTTTTTTTTTTTACTTGGCTCACAATCAGCAGTTGTTTTATTGCTCTTACAATAAAAATTAAATCAGAGGAATCACTCACAGAAGGAAGTGGAGCTTGAGTGATTTAAGGCCACTTCTTGTCTCTCCCTAGCTCTGCTTTGGTCTTCTACCGAGAAACTCTGCCTTTAGCTTTAAGAAAGAAAAAGAAAAGGAGAGGAGGAAGGTTAGAAAGATTGGGTCACCTTTTCAGAGGAGGAAAGAAACAGCACTATTGTCATAAACTGCAGGAAACGTTTCTTGAACCTACTAATTTGGGTACAAATACAGGATCAAGGGGTGCCTGGGTGGCTCAGTCGGTTGGGCGGCCGACTTCGGCTCAGGTCATGATCTCGCGGTCCGTGAGTTCGAGCCCCGCGTCGGGCTCTGTGCTGACAGCTCAGAGCCTGGAGCCTGTTTCCGATTCTGTGTCTCCCTCTCGCTGACCCTCCCCTGTTCATGCTCTGTCTCTGTCTCAAAAATAAATAAAACATTAAGAAAAATTGAAAAAAACAAATACAGGATCAATGGAATGGAAACCCTGCTTTGGAGAGGACAACCTATGAAGGGCAAAAGGGGTGTAGCGTCTAACTTGCTGGGACTGACTTTTTTAAAAAGAGGTCTACACTATCTAAATAATCCTGCAATATGACGTTTATAATGTAAAAGCGGAATAAATTATTGTTTACTTTAATGTGTTGAAAATGTTCATTTTAAAGCGTATATTAATTTGAGAGGAAAATGTATGATAGAGTAGGGTTGAATTTTATGATTTTACATAATTCCAGGTATCCTTGTATAATCAATGTGTGTTTATGACTGTTTTATGGGACTCAGATGTGTTTACTATGTTAAATTATTTTCAAGGATTGCAGTTGTAGCTTTGTCTTTTTGACATGTTATTGATCATGACTATATTTTATAGGATACTGAGTCCTTGGTCAGTCCTCAATTACAACATTGTCGTTAGAGGAGAAGATGTTCCATTGTAGGGAAGATGTGATTTCTAACAACATAATGTGGCAAAAAACGAGACTGACTATAAAATCTAGGAACATGTATTTATGGCTACAAACTGATAACAGGAACCGTCTTAAGAAGAAGGAGACTGACAGGTTGTAGGATGGATAATCAGCAGAGGCTCTCAAGAGAAAATAGGCCTCAATCTGTTATTTAAAGGAAAGGAAATAGAGTGAAGGCGATAAGCTGTCAGTAGTTACAGTCATCGTTATTTAACATCTGTATCGGGGGCGCCTGGGTGGCTCAGTGTTAAGCCTCCGACTTCGGCTCAGGTCATGATCTCACAGTTCATGGGTTCGAGCCCCATGTCAGGCTCTGCACTGACAGTTCAGAGCCTGGAGCCTGCTTCAAATTCTGGGTCTCCCTCTCTCTCTGCCCCTCCCCGCTCGCACTCTGTCTCTCTGTCTCTCAAAAATAAATAAACGTTAAAAAAAATGTTTTTTAACATCTGTTGAACAGAAAGGGTCTTATTGTTTAGGCCAAGTAGCTCTCCTCTGTCTACTCCAGTTATGCACACCAGGTAACAGAACACTCCGAGCATAGAAATGTGTATGTAAATGTGTTTGTTTTCCTTTGTAATGTAATAAATCTGATTGCTTGCCTACCATGACCCAGGCACATCCTGTGTGTTGGAGAATATAAAGACAGTTGTAACTTGGTCTTTGTTTTCAAAAGCCTCCCAATCTGGTAGGGAAGACAGACTAGGAGATAGTGCAGTAAGGTCAATGCTATAATAGAGGTAGTGTTGGAGCACAAAGAAGTGGATATTAAATTTATATTTGTGGGCACAAGGAAGGCTCCTCAAGAAAAAGTATGTGGCCTCTCCAAAAAGAGGCCACACTGATCCTGCTAGGCCAGCCAAGGGCAAGTGGCCCCCCAAAATGGGGGCAGCCTCAGCCCATCCTGCTACTCTGCCACATGGAAGGGAAGAGAACATTTGTCCCAAAGACACTGCCCCACAGAGAAAAAGGTTCAAAGCCACTGTGTTTCCTCCACCAAGGCCCCCACTCCCTACCATCATGGCCCAACTGGACGTTCCTGTTGTCTCGTTAGTGACAGACTTGTCCCAGAGCCCGTCCCCTGAAACAGCCAGACAAAACAATGAGCTCCTTCCAAGACTTAGAGGGTGGGGTTTGAGTATATGATGTTTGGAGAAGTGGCTACATTGTACCCCACTCATGTCTTCGGAAATAAAGGGGTTGGGGTAAAAGGTCAGGCCCCTTTGCAGTACCCCATCACTGTCTCAGCCTCCTATTTCCTGTCCAATTCCCATTCTGAGTCCATGACCCAGCTAGAGAAGCCTTATCTCTACTATTATTATTTTTTTTTAATTTTTTTTCAACGTTTATTTATTTTGGGGACAGAGAGAGACAGAGCATGAACGGGGGAAGGGCAGAGAGAGAGGGAGACACAGAATCGGAAACAGGCTCCCGGCTCTGAGCCATCAGCCCAGAGCCCGACGCGGGGCTCGAACTCACGGACCGCAAGATCGTGACCTGGCTGAAGTCGGACGCTTAACTGACTGCGCCACCCAGGCGCCCCTCTACTATTATTTTTTTTAATCTCTCTATCTTATACAAAGATCAAGACTCTTCAGACCTAGCCAAAAATGTGATATCTTTGTTCTCTGCCTCCACTTCCCTTTCCCCTGCCTCTAGCTGGCCAAATTAGAGATTGGGCAGTAGCAGGTTTGCGGGCAGGGGAGGTGCAGGGAGACATAAAAGGAGAATATGTTTTTTGAAAATCTACTAATATTTAAACCCCCCCCCCCACCTTGAGCTCATGGCTTTGGTTGTCTATCTGATGAGGTAGTTGCTGCTATCCAGAATTGCAACTTTAAACTCTTCACAGCACGGTTGAAAATTGAAGTTATTTCTACCACTGAGCTACATCATGGGTTAAACAAGTTTTCTAGGGGGTGACCTAAAAATTAAACACCAGTTACCATCAGAGAGGGAAAAAAAGAGCTCCAAAACCCAAACTTTATTTATATGTATTGTATAGACGATTTTGTTAATATGCAGTCTAATATGTTTAATCTTATGAATTTCCAAATGCACATGCTAATGATTGGTATATCCATCGTTTCAAGAGTTTCTTGTTTCGGGGCGCCTGGGTGGCGCAGTCGGTTAAGCGTCCGACTTCAGCCAGGTCACGATCTCGCGGTCCCGGAGTTTGGGCTCTGGGCTGATGGCTCAGAGCCTGGAGCCTGTTTCCGATTCTGTGTCTCCCTCTCTCTCTGCCCCTCCCCCGTTCATGCTCTGTCTCTCTCTGTCCCAAAAATAAATAAACGTTGAAAAAAAAAATTAAAAAAAAAAAAAGAGTTTCTTGTTTCTATCATATTATAGATATGCTTAGATTATCAGGAATATATGATTTCTTTGCTTTCTCAACCTAATTTTCCATTCTGGCCCGTCTCCTGTGGGTTTTTTAATGATAAGCCAGGAATCTTTTTTGGGTGCTTTTTCTCAGTGACACCGTGTAGCGGCCACATGTACAAGCATAGGTATCTCCAGTGGTCACCCACTTTGGGAGTAGATCTCTAGTGGACAAACCCAGTATTTACAGTAGCTGCTGCCACATGGCCACCAAAACAGCTTTTAAGTGACTGCTCCTCTTTACAGGACCCATCTGTCTTCCAAGCTCTACATGGTATGTTGGAGTGCCCCAGGGTTCAGTGCTCTGACCTCTTTCTTATCGATTTATCTGTCTGCCTAAGTGAGTTCATTTAGCCCCAGGGCTTTTAAGATCCCAAACTTCTAACTCCAACCCCAGCCTCTCCTGTGAACACATCATGCTCATATCTACTGTCTACTTGAAGTCCTCACTTGGAAGTGTCTTAAACTTCAAATATACAAAATAGAACTCCTAATTCTCTACCACCGCATGAAACACACACGCACAGACAAAACATGCCTCCCACGGTATTCCTCTCACTAAAAGGCAACTCCATTCATCCAATTCTTGCCATTTCTCAAGCCAAAAACCTTGGAGTCATCATTGACTCTTTCTCTCACATCCAGTTTATATCCAGGATCAAATGATGTTTGTCCTTAACTCCACCATTGCCCTGAGCTACCATCCAAGCCACCGTCACCTCTCACCTGGGTTATTACAAGAGCTAACTAACTGGCCTCCTAGCCTCCACCATTCCTTTCCCACAGTGTATTCTCTACAGACCAGTCAGAGTGAGTTCCCCAAAATGTTAAGTCTGATCAGGCCAGTTCTTTGTTCGTAATACTCCATGCCTTCTTACCTCACAGAGTAAAACCCTTCACCATAACTTACAAGACCATGCATGATCTGCCCTTCCTTAACCTTGAAGTTCTGACCTTATCTCTTACCTCATATCCCAGTCCCCTCCACTCTCACGTAGTTCCAGTAGTTCTAACTATACTGACACACCTGACATATGGGAAGTAGCTTCCCTGTGATGGTTGTGCTTGCTGTTCTCTCTGCCTGGAATGTTCTTCTCCGAGATAACCTTTACTTCAAGTTTCTGCTCAGATCGCACCTTATCACAGATGTCCCTGACCATCCAACATAGAGAGGCAAGCCCTCTGCCCAGTTTTTCTCTCTTCCTCTCACCCAGCTTTATTTTTCTACATAGCACTTATTGCCTCCTTAGAGACAGGGAGGCCAGTTAGACAGCTATTGTAATAATCTCTGACATATTATACATTTTTGTATTTGTCAACTGTCTCTCCACACTACTCAGTATACTCCATGGAAACAGGAACTTGGGGTGTTTTATACTCTACCCTACCCACAGCAACTAGAACAGAGATTGGCACAGAGGTGGTACATTTTAAATACTCATTGGATAAATACAAGAAAAAATGTTTTAGAGATCTCGGGATACCATGTTCCCTAATGGTTGGCCACATGGTCTCTGGCTGTAGCTGCAAGATATTCCACTGGAATTGCCTACTTCAGCCCAAACAGCTAATGATAACCTGGGTATCATGGTCAATATTGGTAACACATCTGGAAACATTATCCCGCCCTGACTCCCACCCCTGGAGGGCCTGAACCTGTAATATTACATGCAGCTTTAGCTGTTATAAGCTCAAGAAATATCCAAATAAAAGCAAGTACAAAGATCCAGGAAATGGAGAGGACTGCCAGAGTAAGTAGGACATTTCAGTCCAGGAGTGACAAAAGATGAGAGAATGTGATTATAATTTAGAAAATCATAATACTGTGATCAAGCCCAAGGTGAACTTGTATACCAAGTCAAAGATACAACAGAAACAAAGGAGGGAAACTCGTTAAAACTTGGAAGGTAGAATGATGTGATAGAAATTTCACTTGGGCAATGAGATAGGGACACCTGAGTTGAAACCTTAGGTCTAGCTGCATGATCTTGGACATGAACTACTATGAACTAGAACTTGTACATACAAATAAGGTAACGGTACCTGTGCCATAAGTACCATTATGAAAAGAATGTACATACAAAACACATGGCAAATGCTTATTCCCTTCCTGTGATGAGGAAAATATTAGGATAAGTGAAAGGAAGTTCTAAAGCAGAAGACAAGCTTAGTAAGTTTTGTTATAGGATGAAAAGAAATAGGTAAATAAATACAAGTAGGAAATGTATGTATTATATTCATTCTGCATTTTACAATCATCAGACTATTTTCACTGACTTCATCTCCTTTGACCTCATAAGCTATCTTATCCAGTAAGAAAGGTAGATGTTATTAAACCCATTTTACAGATGAGGAAACTGAGGATGGGAGTTTTTTTTTTTTTAAGTCTTTTTAATACAAGCTTGGTGATCCTCCCACAATTCAGGGCCTCTTTATAGGATTTAAATCACTTCTCAGAAAAGCTTAGTCACATAGGGAGACTCACTACGGGTGATTAATGAAAACAAAGAATTCTGAGGTTTTAGTTTGTAAGAGGAGTCAAGAACTACCACACACTTTCTCAGCACACCTCACAGGCCTGTTATGAAAAAATCCAGCTGGATGGGGCCTGGATGTAATTCTCCTGAGCAAGTTTCTCAATCCACTGTTTGCTGTCCTTAACTGGGCATGAGTGCAGTCCACCCATGAGATATGCCCATGGACATCTTCTTCCTGCCTCTGGTTTGGGAGGGCATGTTGTTGTGCATTCCCAAGGGTGGAGGGCAGACTTGGGAGGCCTGGGTCTTCAGTCACAATAATCCCAGTTACCAGAAACAGCTAAACCAAATTTATAACATATGTTTCCACAGCCTCAAATACCCACCATTTGTCCCATGACCTTCTGTCTTTAAACAAATGCCAAACAAGGAGATTCAATTATTCAGTCAGTCTAATAAGGAATTGGTTTATGCTGAAACTCAATGCTAAGTTTATGTAATTTTACACTGTGGGTCACACTGAAAACTTTATGCAAGCTTGTAGCTGCCATCAAGGAAGATTCCTACCTTTCTTTAGAGTTAAACGAGTTTCTAGGCAGAACTGATCCTCAAAAAGAGAAAAAGCCAATCATACCACACCAGTTTTGGGAATGAAAAACAACAGAGAGATGGCATCCATTCATCTGTGCAACAAATGTTTACTGTGCTCTTTTGAAGTGGCAAACACTGTACAAGGTATTGGCACTATAAAATGGACAAGAAACAGTCCTCAGGGTCTTGTGGGCAGTTAGACACAGAACAGTCTGATTCATTTACAACATGATGTAATAAATATTATGATGAAAAGAATTATCAGCTGCAGTGGGAGTTTATGCTATGTGATTATGGAGTGTTGCTAGGAGATATCACCTCCATAGTTAGGATGATCCACTCATCCCAGTTAGCCTGGGTCTTTCCTGGCTTCCCTGACAGTCCTGTATCCTGGGGAATTGCCCAGTCCCGGGCAAAGTGGGATGGTTGGTCACCCTACCTATGATCCTAAACCAAATAAATAAATAAATAAATAAATAAATAAATAAAGAGTTAATTTTGCTCTCCTTGAAAACAACCAAGCTTATTCGGGGCATATGGGATCAGAATAACTTCATCAGCCTGAAGACTCAGCAGTCGATGGAAAAATTGAGGTCTTTCATGGCTCTGCCAGAGACAAATGAGAGTCAGTCTGACATGTTAATAGAGCTCATACATGGTTTCCCTGGCCCTTGACTAGAGTCATCTAGTTAACCTGCCTGAGCATTTGTTTGTTCATCTGTAAAACTGCGGTAGATACGGCATTAGTCAGGATAAGCCAGATTCTACTGCTAAATCTTAGTGGTTTATAATCCCAAAAGTTTATTTGCTTTGCAAGTCAGCTGGGGCTAGCTATGCCGCTCGTCTTCTGCCTCCGGAAGCCAGGTGAATAGGGCAGCCATCATCTCAACCGTTGTCTGTCTCCGGTTCAAAGGCAAAGAGAAACGTTCTCCTTACCTCAGAAACATTTTCTCACCGTCCACTAGTCTTCCCTAAACCGATGCTTTTGGTTGATTTTAAGCTTTTTTGTTGTTGTTGCCACAGCAGAACCCGGCCTATTCTGACTGATGGGGATACACACTGGTGCAGACGTGACTCACAACAGAAGTGAGATTAGTGAAGTTTGGTACCCTCCTAAGGGGTGGTGTGAACACCCTCGAATGCTGTCTCCTCAGGTTACTCATATGAACTATCCTGTTTTCAAAAACCAAAGCTAGTGCTGAGGTTAAGGGTAGGGTTAGGGTGTTGCTAAAGATCAACATTCCTGGTTTGCCCTTCATACAAACTTGTAAGTTTCTCACAGAGAAACACTTTTTCCACAGCCCAGCCATGGTCCCACCCAGCTATTCTTCTGGCAAATAATGAGCAGCTGGTCACAGGGCCAGAACATACGGTTGGCACAGCAATGCCTCTCCCTGCTACTGGAAACACAACTATGCTGCATCATTCTTGTGTGTTTAAAATGGGCTTTTGAAAGCCACTGGATCATTTGGAACATATTTCTCATGAGTTTTATGACATTTTAACTCTACTCCCCTCCGTTTGAGTTTCACTGCAAGTTTCCTGTTCGTGCTAAAGATAGTCATAAACAAACTCTGTGGTCTGTATCTCAAAAAGGGAAACATATGTAAAGTCCAATTATCATCGCCTTTCTCGGAGAAGGGAAGGGCTCTGCTTCCTAGAGGGTCACATGCATTTGCAAATTCCCCTCTGACAGACAATAAATGGCACATCTGAACTGATGGCCTCTCCTTTTCAGAAATCATTCAAAAGATTCCGGTGGAGAGCTACAACATCTGATTACAAAGTCAGTGGCAAAAAGGGTTTTCCTCTAGGGATCGTTCAGCAGGAGTTTCAACGTGGCTGAACTTTTATATAATTGAAGTCATCCATTATGTTCTGATGAGCTTGTGCATAACATACTGCCTATGTAACTGGGACATCAAAAAGTTCTGACCTTTTAGTTAAGTGAAATGAAATGTTTCTCTTAGTCTGATGATTGAATGGGTCCCTTTAAAAAAAAAATCATAAAAGTTTAATCCTATTTAGGTGAATCCCATTGTGATCTTGCTTGGAAATGAGTTATCCTACAGCATGAGTTTTATAGTGACTGATTTCCTCTTCTGTTCAACATAGCAATTACTTAGCTGTGTTCTTATGTATTAAACCGCGTTCTCTAGGGTTCAGTTTAGTTAGTTTCACTCCTGGTGACACCGGGAATGGAATTTCAGCATAATCTCCTGAGGATCCATGGACAGGAAATTGTCCAATGGCGAAACTCCAGGGAGACAGCAACAGACCGGCTTGCATCTGAAGTTGAAGATGTTGGATGGTGGGAGCCTGGAAACAAGCATAGAGGAAATGGTTCCTGGAGATAGAGAGAGAGTCTCCCAGGCAACACTCAGTTCAGGAACTAATTACCTTTCTTACTGAAATCCCTAGAGGTCTATTAGGTCCCTCCTTTGTTCATGGGCAGACTCACAGGCAGTGGGAATTCGAGAGGAGACATTTTATGGATGGTATTCTCAACACCACTCTGAGTACAGTGTAAGGGACTGCACAGCCCCATGGCCTGCACTGCACAAATCTGTGCAGTCCTAAACAGGAACAGAAAAGGCACTAATATTTCCCCACACGGGAGCCTCAGATCCCTAAGTTTCCATTAAAGGACTTCAGGTAATCAGAAACTACACACAAGATTCAAACAAAGTCTCGTGTACTTACTTGTTGGTTCCTTCACCGAGTGTTCATCACGTTCAAGTTGCTCTGCTAGGCTCTGGGAATTCATCAGCAAATGAGACAGCCCGAATCCTGACAGAAAAAAAGCTCAAGCTCTACTCCAATTGTCCAGCATTATACAACTACCTTCAACATCATTTAACTAAAATTCTGGTAAATGTTGCAAAAGAGAAATACAAGGCATTAGGAGAGCATATAACAGAGAACTTTACCTGGTCTGAAGTTCAGGGAAGGCTGCTCTGAGGACATGTTGCAAAAATTGAAAGCCACTATAAAGGATGAGTTTTAGTTAACTAGTTAAAGAGGCGGGGCTGGGGCGCCTGGGTGGCGCAGTCGGTTAAGCGTCCGACTTCAGCCAGGTCACGATCTCTCGGTCCGTGAGTTCGAGCCCCGCGTCAGGCTCTGGGCTGATGGCTCAGAGCCTGGACACTGTTTCCGATTCTGTGTCTCCCTCTCTCTCTGCCCCTCCCCCGTTCATGCTCTGTCTCTCTCTGTAAACGTTGAAAAAAAAAAATTTAAAAAAAAAAAAAAGAGGCGGGGCGAGAACATTACAGACAGAACAGGAAATGCAAAGGTGAAAAGGAGAATGGCATTCTAGAGACAGAGAGACAGCCAGGTGGCTGGAGTAGATGCTGAGCAGGAGAGGAAAGAACAGGCTCTGAAGACTGTCAAGGGTTTGGGGCCTGAGCTGGGAAAGAGGACATGATTGACTGTTATTGTACAAGTAATGTAAGTTGTATTGCTTGTAAACAAATGATAACTCAAATAAATCACATAACACAGGATGATAGGAAAAACTCCTTGAAAGTTTCCTTTAACCATCTACCCTCCACCCCAACTCGTAGTGGTTAAAAGTAACCACTGTGAACGGTTTTGTGTGTGAATTTCCAGACCTATTGCTATAAGTATTTTAAAGGGAGAGTTGCTTTGCATTTTACTTACATAAATTATACCATGCATATTATTGTGAAATTTTTCTTTTCATTTAGTAATATGACTCAGAAATCTTTCCATACTTTCTGTATTTGCATCTACCTCATTCTCATATTTAACTATTCTTCTATTAGTGGACCCTTTTTCAAGATTCCAAGTAGTATGGCAGAAGACTCCCAGGAGTATCGAATTCTAAGCCAGCACTAAAGTCTCCCTCTCCCACTCTAAACAATAGAAATTCTCTGCCAACTATGATCAAAATATTTTAAACTATATTATATAGCTCAGCTCAAAAGAGGGACAGGACAACCCACAGGTGCCACAAACATGGAGGGCAAGCAAAGCCAGAATGGGGCTATCGGTCTTGGTCAGAGGCCCAAGTGTCTAAGGCCTGAGGTTTCCATTCACACAGCAATAGGAGATTCCTCCTGTATCCTGCAGGAGGGCATAAGCAAGAACTAAGCTCTGCAAGAAGCTGGGATTGTCAAATGACCATTAAAGAAAGGACCAGAAACACATAGTCTACCAACCCAGAGTAGTCGTGATAAAGCTTGCCATAATCCACAACCACTCTTGGAAGAAAAAATACCACCTTGTGGAGTTGAAACTTCAAGCTAGTACCATATGTAGGTTTGTAGGAATCCCAAGGTAAGAAATCAGCATAGAAACCTCCACACAGAAAATTATAAAACATTACTGCAAGAATATAAAGATCTCAATAAATGGAGGAGTGTACCATGTGCAAGGACTGGAAAACTCAATATTGAAAAGAGGTCAGTTTTCCTCAAATGTATAGACTCTGTACAATTCCAATTCGAAATCCCAGCAGCTTTTTTTCATGTGGAAATTAAAACGCCGATTTTTTCCATAAATTTATATGGAAAAGAAACAGGCCAGAAAATAGTCAAAACACTCTTAAAGAAGAACAAGATGGGAAGACTTATTCTACCAGATATCAAATTTTTTTTATGTTTATTTATTATTTTGAGAGAGGGAGAGACAGAGCACAAGCAGAAGAGGGCAGAAAAAGAGGGAGACACAGAATCTGAAGCAGTCTCCAGGCTCTGACCCATCAGCACAGAGCCTGATGCGGGGCTCGAACTCACAGACCACAAGATCATGACCTGAGCCGAAGTCGGACGCTTAACCAACTGAGCCACCCGGGTGCCTCATAGTCTACATTCAGACAGTACTATATTGGTATTATTTCCAGGTGAATTATAGATCTAAGTGTGAAAGTTAAAACAATAAAGCCTCTAGGATTTAACACAAAAAGCATATCTTTGTGAGTTTGAGGCAGGAAAGAAGGAAGAAAAGAGCAAAGGAAAGAAGGAAGGAAAAAATCAAGTGAAGTGACTTTTCGGAGATGACCCATGGGAGAATTGAACGAAAGGCGATTCAAACTCGAGCAGTCAGACCTGAGACTCCTCACCACCACGTTAGACCTTCTGTGCAGAAACATGGAGTGTACTTTTGTAGGGTCGGGTGTTATTTTTCTATCCTTCAATCAGTCCAAAGTTTTTTCTTTAATATGAAGTTACATATGTTATTAAGTTTTATGGTTTTTGATGCTACCGTGAATAAGAGCCTTCTTTCCATTACATTTTCTAAATGTTGGCGATTGGGAGATCTGTTGATTTTCTTAAATCTTCTATCTGACTACTGAGTGGTCTTACTCGTTTTTCAGTTGATTCTCTTGGATATTCCAGCCAGTCAAGATATATGTAAATAAGGAGGTATGTAAATAATGACAGCGTTCTCTCTCTCTTTCCCCTGACTACCTCTTTTGCCGATATTTGTGCATTTTATGGCAAAGGGAAAAGTTCATAATGTGGTACTGTTGGGGAGGGGAGTCAGTGCATTCCAGGCAGCAGGAACTCTGTTGTGAACACAAGGTTATGAACAACTTAACCAATTCCAGAAACTAAGAGTAGTTTAACATGACTGTAGGGTGGGTGCAGATGAGGACAGCAAAAGATGATAACTTGAAAGGGAAGACAGAGGATCTTGTAGGATGACAAGCCATTAAAAGACCTTCAGCAAGGATGTGGCATAAGACTTACATTTTCAAAATACCACCAAGTCAGCAGTGTGGAGAACTGAATCGGGAAGGGAATACTGAAGAAAAGGAGACAGGCAAGGAGATTATGACAATAATGCATACAAGGGAGGAGCCACCCATGGAGTAATAGGAAAAGGGTGTGAATTTATGGGAATGGAGTCCCTACTCATTCAGCCTCCTTCTAGTCATGATCTTGAACCAGTTACTCAATCTCCCCAGGCTTCAGTTCTTCTAATCTGTAAAATTAGGATAATACTACCAACCTGGCATGGCTGTGAAGTTTAAGCAAGATAACATGTGTGATGTGCACTAAAAACTGGTAACTCTTTATTGTGGAGCTAGACAATGGCAGTGAGAATGAAGTTGAGGTCACTGATTCAGGAAATACGTATCCATCACAGTGCCATGCCAAAGCTATCACTTCCTTTTGTGAGTTATCAGGAAAGATAAATTTTGATGTCTAAGTTATTGGGGAAGATAAAGCTGTGTGTTAGCACCCTTTCAGCCACACCCCAAGTTCTCTCTTTCTCGTGCTCTTTGCTTTCTCTTCTCCCTGGCCACACCCCACCCTTAAGACTGCTGTGGGGATTGGATTTATATCAGGACACAGCTGAACTACATGGCTCAAAAATTAGTTTGCCAACTCAACAACAACAACAACAACAACCCAATTAAAACATGTGCAAAGGACTTGAATAGACGTTTCTCATTTCTCCAAAGGAGATATGCAGATAGCCAACAAGCACATGAAAAGATGCTTATCGTTAGGGAAATGTAAAGCAAACCATAATGAGGTACTACTCTATATCCATTAGGATGGCTATAATTTTTTTAAAAATGAAAATAATAAATATTGGTAAAGATGTGGAGAAATTGGAACCCTTGTCCATTGCTGGTGGGTATGTAAAATCACTCATCCACTGTGCAAAACAGTTTGGTGGTTCCTCAAAAAGTTACACGTAGAATTACCATATGACCCAGTAATTCTACTCCTGGCTGTATACTCAAAAGGATTGAAAACAGGTATTCAAACAACTATAGGCACATGCATGGTATGGTCTGAATGTTTGTATCTCCCCCCAAATCACATATTGGAATCTTAATATCCAAAGCTATGATGCTAGAAGATGGGACCTTTGGGAAGTGATGAAATTATCAGGGGGAGGGGCCTCATGAATGGGATTAGTGTTATAGAAGAGATCCACAGAGCTCCTTAGACCTTATATCTTGTGAGGATATAGGAAGCCTATGAGCCAGAAAAGGACCTTCACCCAACCATGCTGACACCCTGGTCAGAGACTTCCAGCCTCCACAACAGAAAGCAACAAATTTCTATATTTATAAGCTATCCAGTCTGTGTTTTCTTTAGCAGTTCAAATGGACTATAACAACACAGGTTCATAGGAGCACTATTCACAAGAGCTAAAAGGTGGAAACAACCCAATGTCTACTCATATGACAAACAAAATATGGTATATACATATAATAGAATATTTCTCAACCATAAAAGGAAACGGAGTACTGATATATGCTACAACATGGAAAGCATTATGCTAAGTGAAAGAAGCCAGACACAAAAGATTTATTATATGATTCCATTTATAAAAAATAAGCAGAATAGGTAAATCCCCAGAAGAGACAGAGCAAAGATAGGTAGTTACCAGAGGCAGGCAGGAGGGAGAATGAGGGGAAATTACTTAATAGGTATGGGGTTCCCTGGGTGGCTGTTGGTTGAGTGTCTGACTCTTGGTTTGGGCTCAGGTCATGATCTCAGAGTTGGTGGGATCGAGCCCCATGTCGGGCTCTGTGCTGATGGTGCATAGCCTGCTTGGGACTCTCTATCCCTCTCTCTGCCCCTCCCCCACTCATGCTCTCTTGTCTCTCTCTAAATAAATAAACTTAAAAATAATTAAATAGGTATGGGGTTCCCTTTCAGGATGATAAAAATGTTATGGAACTAAATAGAAAGGATGGTTGCACAACGCTGTGAATATAATAAATGCCCCTGAAATGTTCACTTTGAAATGGTTAATTTTAGGTTAATTTCACCTCAGTGACATAAATAAATAAAATATATATTTTTTAATTATTATGAAAGCCTCTTCATAATAATTCACTTTCATAAGAAAGTGAATGTGATTAGCTGCTAGAGTTCACTTCCCTCAAGTCACCAGTGAATAAAATAAAAGGTAGCTTATGTTAAACCACAATGGTACCCATTCTGGTCAGAGCATTAATGTTCAGGCTTTCTTTATCGTTTCACAACACGAGTATCTCTAATGAGAGCAGTATAATCTCCTACTGATGTCATTACCTTTAACTAGATGAATACTGCATGGGGACCCTTATTTTTTCTCTTCATTGCCTTGTCTTTTCACAGTCCCCTTGAATACTCACAGCCTTGGGCTAGTTCCAGGGGCCTTCTGGAGGCAATTTTTCTCCCTTTGAGTTGCTGGGTTGTTTTTTTGTTTTTTGTTTTTTGTTTTTTTTTTTTGACTGTGAAGTCTTTAAAAGTCCTCAATACTGCTCTATGAAATTATGATGTCTCCTTATGTCTAGCCTATATAAGCTTCATGAGGGCAGGAATCAGGCTGCTTTAGTTTACCACTATGCCGAGCACATCGCACAACAAAGAAATTTAGGTGCGTAGATGCCCATCTTGGCAGACCCGGGTTTCTTTTTGGCTGTCACAGCACTTGAAGAGAACAGTCTGATGGATAAATTGGTTTTTAGTTTTAATGTTTCAACTCTATCATTATCCTGTGTTCATAGGAAAGGAGACTGCCTACAAACCAGCAAATGCTTCTCTAATATTACCATTCTCCTCCACAGTCAAAATACCACCTTGGCTCCCTTACCAACTGATAAAACACATGCTGTTTCTCAACCTCTTCCACCTGCAGCTTTCCGATGCTGCCCGTTCATTACCACCTGAAGGTAAAAATTCTAGGATATATTAATTCAACATGGTTTGAAAAGTGAAATAAATTTTCACTTGTTTCTTTCTACTCAGAATTCAAATTGTTTAATTTGTTGTATTTAAAAAAAAAAGACAAAGCATTAAACACCCTCTCACTTCACTTTTTTCTTTTATTCAAGGTGCCTCACTTTTGTTCAGTTACTGACTTCCCAGTAAATGTTGCCAGTACTAGAAGCTGCAATTGGACTATTTTGTCGCTCTACATAAACAGAGCCTTAATCTAGCTTTAAGGCTCAAAGAAAGACTCTACAGGTAATAATTACAGACAAGGGTTGTCCCCAAAGGAAAAGATGTTTTGACACTGTTAAGAATCACCATGTGTAGCTGCCTCCTCCTATGTCAAGCACAATACGTGGGAAGAAGACCAATTTACTAGTCAGAGAGTTTCGGGTTTAAGTCTCAGCTCTGCTACTTACTGTATGAGCTTGAGCAAGTTATTAAACAGCTCTGAACATCAGCTTATTCACCTTAAAAAATGGAAATGACAGATAATTCATCTAGTTGTTGTCTGCATTAAATACATTATTGTATTTAAAGATTACCTGATATATAATGGGCTCTCAATGAACAGTCATTATCATCATTCTATGCCAGATTCATCTTATTGGGATAAAATTTCATTTGTCTCTTGTTTACATACATGCATGCACAAGCACACAAGCATCTCCTCACCTGAATTTCAGGCTTATCTAATAGTAAAACTGTCAAAATAGAAAAGTAAGGGGCGCCTGGGTGGCTCAGTGAGTTAAGTGGCCGACTTCGGTCCAGGTCATGATCTCACGGTTTGTGAGTTTGAGCCCGGTGTCAGGCTCTTGACTGACAGCTTGGAGCCTGGAGCCTGCTAAGGATTCTCTGCTAGGGGATTCTCTGCCCCTCCCCCACTCACACTCTGTGTCTCTCTCAAAAATAAATAAACATTAAAAAAAATTTTAATAGAAAAAATTTTTTGAAAAGAAAAGTAGGAGAGAGACATCTAGGTGGCTCCATCATTTAAGCATCTGACTCAAGTCATGATTGCATGGTTCGTGAGTTCCATGGAATTCTGTCTCCCCTTCTCTCTGCCCCTTCCCTGCTTGCACTTTCTCTCCCTCTCAAAACAAATAAATCAACTTAAAAAAAAGAAAAGAAAAGAAGACAAACTGTATAATGTACTACAGCCATAAAAACAGGCGTGTTTGTGGGGTTTTTTCCCAAAAATTCTTAATCTATATGAATTCTGTAAGTCCACACATGTCTGTATTAATTTTACCCATATTTGCCAAATGTTATCCAATTTTTGATGCTGCTTTCCTTGTCACAATCCATAATTTCCACAAATCTACGC
The DNA here is from genome assembly GCF_016509475.1 of Prionailurus bengalensis. Lineage (NCBI taxonomy): Eukaryota > Metazoa > Chordata > Mammalia > Carnivora > Felidae > Prionailurus > Prionailurus bengalensis. The sequence continues at coordinate 93,348,240 of NC_057358.1, forward strand.
CTGTATTTCCATACGTATGTAGATCCCAGTGGGAAACGAAACCAGATGTAATGAAAAAGAGCATCAAGGAATGTATTATTCAAATGCCGTCTGATTCCTGGGAGACTCAGAAATTATTTTCATAGTAAAATGAATTTAAATCGATTCAATAACTAGTTAGACAATGCCTACTACATTCAAGACACAGGAAAGATCCAAAGATAAATATGATACAGACTGTGCCTTCAAGCAGCTCATAGTCTAGTAAAAACCTGATAATATCAGCCATATAACAGATCTGGTTATTCTAACAAATCCCTCATCCCACCATGGCCTGTTCAGTGCATCTCACAGAAATCGTTCAGACAAAATCAGTTGGAAACAGTACAAGTAATTTTCTAGATTCTTTGGGCAGATAATCTTGTTTTAAAGGATAACAAAACATAATAAAGGTTTCTGAATTATCTCTTGTGGCTGGCTCTGTTGTTTGTGTTCACCAGGTAATAACTCAATTATCCTTTTCTATATAGACGGGACCATTTTATGTGAGACTATAGCAGAGAAGCTTTGGCAAGATTATTTGCACAAGGAGGTATTTCCTTATTTGTACCAAACACGATGACATTTAAGCAACTCAAAGGAAATAAATTTTTACAGTGTGTCGAGTATTCTGTGCTAAGAATTTTTATGTGGTGCACTAGGTAAATTACATGTAGAATAATTTTCCTTAAGAAACAGAATGTTCCTGAAGATACTGTTGTTGAATTTTTTTTTTCATCAAAAAAGGTTAATCCAGAATTTGACCTTGTAAACAATACCAGCACACTATGAACCAGACACTTGCAAATCACTGTTGCTCTCTGGTATGCTAAGCCCTCTAGAGAGGCGAAGGACTGGAACATCATTTCCTCTCTACCACTAGGTAACTATTAATAGTCCAGCATTCTAATGAAAACCCTAGTGACCTGGAAAAGTTAATGTGCCTTTCAGTGTCTTATTTATACCCCAAGAATAACTCAGCATCAAATCCAAGATGTATACGCATTTACACACACACACACACACACACACACACGCACAGAGCTCATGGACTTATCCCAATTATTATGAAAGCCAGAAAGAATTACATGGTCTATATTCCTTTTGATTCTCACATTGTAGAGCTGATGATTGAGGACATAGCAAAATACTGAAGTTCTACCAAAAATACCTTTAGGAAAATGATAGACCAAATTTTGGAGATAATTAAAATGCACTAAAAGAAAAATCACAGCATTCCTCCCTTAAAAACTTAATGAAATTCTAAGGTTATGTCAGAAAGTGAAACCAGTTGCATGGAAATTATAGTCTGAAAAAAGTTAAATGTCAGATGTTCCCCAACTTGTGATTGTTCAACTTATGATTTTTTTTTACTTTATGATGGTGTGAAAGCAATACACATTTAGTAGAAACTGTACTTTAAATTTTGAATTTTGATATTTTCCCAGGCAAGCGATATGTGGTGCAACACTCCCTCATGATTGTGGGCACCAGCACGTGGCAGCCCATGGCCAGGGTCAACAACTGATACACTTGCAATCCTTCTGTACCCATACGACCATTCTGGTTTTCAGTACAGTATTCAATAAGTTACATGAGACATTCAACACTTTATTATAAAACAGGCTCTGTGTTAGATGACTTTGCCCAACTGTAGGCTAATATAAGTGCTCTAAGCACATTTAAGATAGTCTAGACTAAGCTGTGATGTTCAGTAGGTTAGATGTGTTAGATGTATCAAATGCTTTTGACTTAAGATATTTTCAACTTGTGGTGGATTTATTGAGACATCAGCCTGTCATAAGTTGAGGGAGACCTGTATATATATATTAATAAAATGATAACATAATTATTATTGGCATAAGTGTGTATCATGGTTTTCAAGGTTCTTCTCTTTTTTAGGTGTCCACTTGGACTTCACTGCCTTCGAGAAGACTCTGCTGGTTCTTCTTAGACCAGGTTATGTGCCCTTTCATGTACTCCTTACCTTGGTACTTATCAGGTGAGCCTGGCAAGAATTCTGTTAGATAGGTGTAGTTTTGGTTGCCATTTTACAGATAAGAAAACCGCGTTCAGAGAAACTGAGTAACCTATCTCACCAAGATCACAAAGCAGAACCAGGAATCAAACTCCTATCAAATGACTCCAAACCCCATACTCTGGCTGCAGATTACAGGGGAAAAGATTATTCAGTGGGCTTCTCTTCACTTACTCTGAGATTGCATCTACTGAACATTAAGTAGAGAAATGAGCAACTGTCTGTTGACTTTGGGCAATAAACATAGAACATATGGCTAATTACAATAAGAATGTGTTGAGCCCTAATGCCAAGTGGCAAGTGCTTGTCTAGGTGCTCAGTACGTTCTCTCATTTTATTCTTAAAACATCCTGTAGCATACAAACAATGGTTATTTCCCTCCACCCATTTCCACATCTTACAGTTAAAGAAACTGAGGCTCAAGGAGGTTAAATAATTGGCCCAAGGTCACACCAGTAGGATGTGACAGAACCAGGCTCTTTACCCAGTTTCTGACTCTGAGTCCACCAGCTTACCCACCACATCTATTACCTACTTCAAGCCCCTCCCCCAAATCTCTTCCTTGGATATTTATTTAAGAGGGGAAATTGTAGGCTACAGGTAAGGGTTGCCCTGAATTATCTTAATAACCATTCAATTCTTCCCTTTTTTTAAAACACATATAGACACATACTAAGAATTTTTTTTCAGATTTGGGTTCAAATTCTGATTCAGCCATTTAGTAGACAGAACAACTGTGTTCACATTGCTGAACCTCCAAAATTCAGTTTTCCCCATTTTTCTCAAATTTTTTTTTAACGTTTATTTATTTTTGAGACAGAGAGAGACAGAGCATGAACGGGGGAGGGTCAGAGAGAGAGGGAGACACAGAATCTGAAACAGGCTCCAGGCTCTGAGCTGTCAGCACAGAGCCCGACGCGGGGCTCGAACCAACGAACCGTGAGATCATGACCTGAGCTGAAGTCAGACGCTTAACCGATTGAGCCACCCAGGCACCCCTCAGTTTTCCCCATTTGACAAAAGGAGCTGATAGGACTCAACCAATAGGGTGGTTGCACATAAAGTGAAATGTACCAGAAACCTCCAATTACAGAACCTAGGAGACAGAAGTCACTCAATAAATATCAAACCCAACTCCTTCCCTTCCCCTGAGTTCTAGCTTTAAGTATAGGTGTAAATCAAGCACATACTAGATAACAGAAAATTCTTCTTTCATTTGTTAACTCAGTCATTTACCTCAGAACATTGCTTACCTTTCTTGAATCTCTCTAGTTCAGGAGATTTTAAGATGACAGCTTCCTAAATTTTTTTTTTTTAATTCTATATCTGGATGGCAACAGCCCCTTGAACATTTTTTTCTCACTCTGTTTGTACAAGTGCATAAATTTATCTATATCTTAAACATAGCATCAATGATGAAAGATACTCTCTTTAATTCCACAATTGTCTGTTAAGTGCCTCCTGTGCCAAAAACCATCCCCACTCCCAAGGAGCTCATAGTTTATTGGGTAACCAAGCACAAAAATAGCTAGGATACCATGTGATAATGGTGCCATAACAGAGACATATACCAAGTTCCATGGGAGCAATTAATCCTTTTTGAGGTGTTTGGGCCTAGCTCACAGTGGAGGTGACATTTGGGATCAGCCACAAAGAATGAGTCAGCTTCTCCAAGGCCCGAGGAACATCATCAGAGTCAAATTTCAAGGAGGGTATCTTGTTAAGCTATGACCACAAGAATGTCACATCAGAGGAAACACTCTCCTTTTGCTTGATCCTTGTTATTAAAGACAAAAGAGTCGTGATGACTTTCAGGGTTAATCTGCTAAAGTCATTTGATGGTGGTTTTACAAAGCAAATATGTGGTATTTAACTATCCCAAAGCCACCATTCTGTAGCACTTAGGATTCTGAACAACGCGAGTTTCCCCTTTGAGGGCTCATATATAATGAATGCGTGTTACATTAAAGATTATCGAGGATTGTGAGTCTTCTTTTTTATGTGTAAGATTGGTAGCTTTTAAAATATTGATGCATTTGTGCAAGTGACTTGACTGAATTTTTCAGTAAACTCTGGAAAGAAAATGTCAAAGTTGAACAAATTTTACATGAACCCTTTAAAAGAATACTTCTTAAAACGGGTAATATTTGGAGATGAATTAGGCTCCAGATCTCCTCCTGGATCTCAAAGTATAAGTAGCTCAAGGGTGCAGGAATGAAATAGCAATGAAGACTTGTGGTAACGCTCCAAGATTTGTTACTGCCTTGTTCTATGTGTAACCCATGTTTTCCTACTTTTTGCCTCCAATCATTCTTCCTATGAACATTTCCCATATGCTGACAAATAAGTCTAGTAGCCATTCACATGGTACCCTCTACTCTCTTCCCATTGCCTAAATTCTTTCACTGTTCACCGTGTCCAGCAGGCATTGCCATCTGCCTCCACAGCTGATGCCATGGAGCTGATGTCAGGATGACAAGGCTATTTTGGTGTTACATTGAACAATTGGGAAGAATGTCTCTCTTCCTTTCCTGACCTCCTCTCTCAGAGAGCCAGGACCAAGGCAGACATCCTTGGGCCCCACAGATGGACAATATAGTCAGTGTGGTGGCCCTTTCAAGCTTTACTCACAACCTTTCCATAGGACTCAGGTGACATCAGGCCCTGGGCAGGAGACAAGCTGACTGACAGCTCCAAATCTCCCCCCTCTAATGATTAAAGCTTTGTTTCTGGGTCCAGCTTATACCTGGCTGCCTTGCCTGTCAGAACAAGTCCTCACCAAAGAAGTGCTGGGACGACATCATGGAGATGGTCTGCCATGCCATTACCTCAGATAAAGCTAATGAGTCTGACTTTCAGAGATCACTTGACTTAGTTTTATAGGATTCTTGAACTTATTCCTACTTGCTTTAGTTACTGGATGAAAATAGGGTAAGCCTCATAACAAACCTTGGAGGAAGCTAACATCCATTTTTATTTGGTTAAAGATAAGTAAAGGAAGTAAGGGAGGGAAGGAGGGCAAGAGGAAGGTCGTCTCAAAACTCTAACTTCCCTCAAGTGACTGTTTGGTAGAAATGTTCCATTTCTGTAACCACTATGCCTAAATCACTCTTATGATTTCAAATATTTTGTGCATTTTCCTTAGAAATAGTAACAGCTAAAATTGATATCACATTTTGCAAAGTCTTTCCATATACATTCCTTCATTTAGTTTTTCTGTATAATAGGTAGTATTGTGATCTCCATTTTCCAGAAGAGAAAATTAAGCAGTCCCTCTCACCCAACTTCGCCGCCCCGCTTTCACTACTAAACTTTACTAACTGTTCAAGCTATACTGAAAACAGCATTTTCTCTAGGAAGACTTACCTGACATCCTTGGCACCTGTTTCAGTACAGCAGAGTACCAGCTGACCGAAGGAACTGGGGATGGCCAGAGCCCGCCAGACCAATCGCCTCAAGCCTTGAGTTGTCCCACTCACTCCCCGCAATGTCGTATGAGTAATATTATTTTCCATGTGTGCCGGGATGTGAAAAAGGCTAAGAAGCACTGCCATGGAGTAATGGCTGACAGCATGGGTTTTGAAAGCACTTGTTAGCTCTGTGACTTTGGGCAGTTATCTAACCCATCTGGGTATGAGTTTCCTCATCCGGAAAATGGAGATAACAAGAGTGACCACCTATAGAGCACTTACTACCATATAGGTTGCCTCATTTGCTTTTCACAACAGTATAAGGTAGGTGGTGTTATTCTTCCTGTCATACAGAGAGGAAGCCAAGGCACGGGAAGGTGAAAGTCACACAGATGTCAAGTCCTGAACTTACCACTGACAGTATCAGAGCAGTGATTCAAACCCAAGCCCGTATTTATTCGTAATCACTACATTACCCCGGGATCATAATTGAACCTTCCTCACAGAGTTGTTAAAAGGATTCAATTTGATAATCTATGTGTAAATGATGTTCTCATTTTCTCAGAATCATAACTGAAGACCAAAACCACCAAGTACTCCTGCCGCTGCCCTGCCGCCTTTACTGAGAGGCACCACTGACAGGTAACTGGCGTTACCACCCGCCATCATCCCACACACACTACCTCACCACCCCAGCCAACATAAGGGACTTGCAGACCTGCCTCTGTGTAATCAGAGCAGATGAAAGAGATTCAGGGACACAGATGCTGCGCTTGCACTGCTGAGGGAGGGGATGTCAATTTCAAAGCCCTCTTCCCTAGAAAGATGGACTCTGCCCTTGACACCCCAAGAGTTGACTGGCCACACACGGTGGTTGAAATTGGGAGCTACGTGTTGCCATAATTGGCACTGCATGGTGCGCGAAGAGCACTTGTATCAAGGTGTTACAGCAGGATACCATGACTGGGGTGAGGGGATCAGCTGCAGACGATGGCTAAATCTTGCAAGGGTTCACCAGTGCTTAGGGAAACTGCACTGGAGCAAGTCCCACCCCGGCAGGGCATGTTGAAGCCCCCTGGCGCCCTCACCTATGAAATATGGAAATGGTGATGCTTGCCCCCCGGGATCGTCACAAAGACTACATGAGATAATGTGAGAAACCTTCTGCAAAGTGGACCCACAATTAATGTTAGCTCCCTTGCTACGCTTTTGCTGCTCAGTGTTTAACGCCTGGATAAATACTTCGAGTGTGGAAAGGCACGGGGAGCTTTTCATAATGTCAGATTCAACCTAAAAGGAAAAGTCTGTGTTTGCAGAGTTCTATCTCCCTGGATTACCAGGCAGATTCTGAAATTTATTAACCTTTTTAGTCATTTGTGAACACCAGCAAAAGGACTTCTTTGAATAATCAAAAAACCTCCTCATTCTGGCAGCCAAATAAAAGGAGGCCAGGTGTTCAGGATTAAAAATGCATTACCCCCACCACTGACTTTCTGGGGATGGTGTCAAGAATTTTCTCTTTCATAACATGTACCATTTCTAGAGTAGAGAAAGAGGAGGGAAAAGTGAACAGAGATGATAAGGAGACTTTAGGAAACATGGGGGTGGACAGAAAAATGAAGGGTGAAAGTGACAGACGGAAGACAGGAGAACCCTATTTTTAGCCAGTTATGGTCTTCTTCTGTCCCCTTAAAAATAGACCCTCTTCCTGCCCACAGTGAATGGAGTGGACAATATCTGGGGTTCCATAACACCATTTGAGTATCTGTTTGAAGGCATTGACATTGTGACTCTTAGACAAGGTTGGGTAGGCCTTTTAACACTAGATACACAGCCACCAAATTTCCTCTAGAACTGTTTCTAAGAAAAATGCCCACATTCACACTCTCATTTTCTAAAATTATCCTTAGCACGAGGCTAAGACTATTTTCTTGAAGTAAAACTAAGACAATTTCTCGTTGCTAATAAAACTAACCACACGCACACATGTCGAGGCACCATGCTAGGTCTTGACATTCATGGTACCCTTTTGGCAGATGGGGACATTTAGGCTCAGGAAGCGAGCAGGCTGGATCCGGGCCACAGAGCTCATATGTAATGGAACTAGTATTCAAACCCAGGTCTCATCCAAACCCTGACATTGTCACCTCTGCCCTGTTATCGGCTTTAGAAACCTTTAGCGGCTGCCACTCCAGCACCCGGGCTGAGCTCTGACACTGAGAAATGCAGCCCATGGGAAAGGCAAGAACCGAGCACAGCACTGGTCGCTACCAGAAGGAGGATTGTATTACAAGCCCTTCAGACTTTGTACACAACACGCTCGTGGTGCACCATGAGGCCGTTTTGAGGCTCAAGGATTACTTTGGAAAGGCTTCTGTAATTTCAGAGTTTAATGATATGAAATTAGACCTAGAATCCTCAAACAAACCCATTTCAGAACTACAATACCCCTGGAAATGAGCACTTCCATTAGATTTGAGACCATTACGTATCCATCTCTGTGTGAGGGAAATAGATGTTTTCACGTTAGAACAAATACAAAACATCATTTTCATCCAGTACAATTTCCTGAACTCCTTTTATCCAATTTCCCAGTTTTTTCCGATATTTGAAACTGAAATAAAGCTTTCCTCTTAGCCCAGTTTCTTGTTCACTTTAACTCCGCAACAAAATTATTCTTAGGTTTTATCACTGGCCTATTTCTTAGATAGGACTTGGGTTTCATTATTTCAACATGGGGTCAAAAATGGAAGAAGATGTTCCAGAAACAGACTTTTGTTATTTTCTTTATAATCATTGAATCTATATGCCATTTTGCCCAACCCTTGTACATTATGTGGGAGATCCTTAAACAATTACAAATCTACTACAAACAATAGTTTCTGGTACTCAGGTAATGAGAAATGTCTTAAAGATGATAAACACAAGGTATTCACAATAGATTGAGAGATTAAACAACCTAAACAAAGGAAAAATATTCCCCAATCTTATGTGAACAAAGATTGCATACATCACAATTAGGAAAAGTTTCATATTTTTTAAACACGATAAAATGTTGTTTAGTCTTTGAGCAGTATTAAAAAATCCTCAGTTAAACAAATACATATATACAGTGACTATTTATAAGATATTCTCTAAGACACCATTATGGTATTAGGACGAATAATAGATACACGGGTGGGTCACTAACTTCAAGAATCTTTTACTGTTATGGGGAGGTAAGAAATGTATTTATAAGCTATAATATAAAGATGAATATGATGAGTGCCATAAAGTACAAAGAATTATGGGGGTTCAGAAGAAGGAGGGATTATCTCTATGTGAGATCAGAAGATGGTAAGCCGCCCATTCCAGGATAATGAAATGCATGAGAAAAGATAATACCGTTTCAGAAAACAGTCCCCTTTGAAATTCAAAATGTCAGTGGGAAATACAGCAGGAGTATTAGCCTGAGATTGGACCACAGAAAGCAAATGCCAGATCCAAGGGTTTGGAGGTTAGTCAGTTGGAGAAATATAGACTCACTAGGTACAACTAGTATTTCAAACGTTTCCTATTTTTACCTATTTAAAATATCTCTTTTTTTAACAGCTTTATTGAAGTATAATTGACATATAATTAACTGTGCATGTTTAAAGCATATAATTTGGTAAATTTTGACATGTATATACACCCATGAAACCATCACCACAATCAACATAATGAACATATCAATCACCCCCAAAAGTTTCCCTGTGCCCCTTGTAATCTCTTCCTCCTGCCCCATCGCTAGGCAATTGTTGATCTGCTTTCTGCCACTGTAGGTTAATTGGCACTTTCAAGAACTTTGTATAAATGGAATTATACACTATTGACTCTTTAGTCTGACTTCTTTCACTCAACACAATTTTTTGAGATTCATCCATATTGTTGGGTGTATCAATAGTTTGTTCCTTTTTGCTAGTAAGTGGTATTCCATTATATGGATATGCCATATTTGTTTTTTCATTCACCATTTTGATGGACATTTGCATTGTTTTTAGTTTGGGGCTATTACAAATAAAGCTACTTTCAATATTCATATACAAGTCTTTGTAGGAACATATGCCTTCATTTCTCCTAGATTAATGCCTAGCCATGAAGTGGCTGAGTCACCTACTATGTTTATGTTGCTTTTTAATTAACTGCCATACTATTTGCCAAAATGGTATATCACTTTGCATTCCTGCCAGCAGTATATGAGAATTTCAGTTGTTACACGTCCTTGAGAAAGGTCGGCATGGTCACCGCTTTTTAATTTTGGACAGTCCAATAGGTGTGTAGTGATATCTTATTATGGTTTTAATTTGCATTTCCCCAATGAGTAAAAACCTTTCATGTTTTTTTATTTGCCACTTTTATAGCTTCTTTGATGAAGTATCTGCTCAAAACTTTTGTCCGTTTTAAAATTATTATTATCACTGAGATTTCAGAGTTCTTTACGCATTCTGTGTATAAGCCCTTTATCAGATATATGATGTACAAATATTTTCCCCAGTCTTTAGCTTTAAAGAGTAGGAGTTCTTAATTTTGCTGAAGTCCCATGTATCTTTTTTTTTTTTAATGCATTGTGCTTTTGCCTTTAAGGAATCTTTGCCAAGTCACAAAGATTTCCTGTGTTCTCTTCTTGTTTTATAGTTTTAGATTTAACTCTATGATCCATGTTGAGTTCATTTTTTTTGTATTGGTGCAAGATACGAATTGAAGAGGTTTGGGGCGGAAATGTGGTTTTTTGGCAGATAAATATCTAATTGTTGTAGCATCATTTGTTGAAAAAACTATCCTTTTCATCTAAATACGCTTGTCAAAAATCAATTGACCATATATGTGTAGGTCTATTTCTGGATTCTATTCTGTTCCATTGATCTATTTGTCTACCTTGATGCCAATACCACATTGTCTTAGTTACTAAAGTGTTATAAAAAGCTTTGAAGTAAGGTAGCTTAAGTCCTCCAAATTGGTTCTCTTATTTCGAATTATTTAAGCTATTCTAGATCTTTTGCATTTCCATATAAATTTTAGAATCAGCTTATTAATTTCTACCAAAAAAACCACTGAGATTTTTGATTGGGATTGCTTTGAATCTATGTAATAATTTAGAGAACTGCTCTCCTAACCATATTGAGTCTTCCAATCTGTAAACACAATATATCTCTGTATTTTGATCTTCTTTAATTTCTCTCACCAGTGTTTTATCATTTTCCATGTACCAATCTTTCACACTTTTTCTCAAATTAATCTCCAAATATTTTATATTTTTATGTTACTTTTATATTTCAATGTCTGGTTATTCATAGCTAGTACTATATATTGAAATCCAATGAAGTTTTGTATATAATTTTGTATCCTACAGTCTTGCTAAAGTCACTTACTAATTCTGGGAGCTCTTTTGTAGGTTACATAGGATGTCCTGTGTAAATGATCATGTTGTCTCTGAATAAAGAGAGTTTTACTTCTTTCTTCCCAATCCAGATAGCTTCATATCTTTTCTTGCCTGATTTCAAGACAACTGTGACTCCAAAATCCCAGAATCCCCCCCCCAAAAAACATGAGGTACTGATTTATAGCTGCTAGCACTACGGTGGTAGAATTCCTCAAATATGAGTGGAGATGGCTCTCCATCAGTATTAGGACAGCTTAGAAACTACACATGCCGCCCCCCAAATCACTTCAGTACTAGACCTTAAATTTGCCCTTCTATGACTTTGGCTTCGTGTGTGTGTGTGTGTGTGTGTGTGTGTACACACTTATATATGCATGCAGCAATTTTTAAAGCCTCCCCACTAAGCTCAGACAGCCCCTTCTAGAACCAGGCCTCCCCAAACTTATTCTAAGCTTTTGCATATGGCTTTGGTCATCACTCTGGATTATCCTTCCTATTATGATAAGTTACTTTTCAAAGTAATTTGATGTTTTTGCCAAATGACCTAAGTTGGGTCCATTTTAATTCATCTGATACTTTTCTAATAATATTAAACTTCAAAAAGGAGAGTATCATAGCTTTATCCACTACTTCCCAGAAGGCTTCTTGTACCTTATGCAAATATACCCATCTATTTTTTTTTTTTTTGGAACCTCCCAGAAGGCAGTATTTGTCAACATAAAACAAAGGTTCTGTTACACACTTTCCTGTAAACAGCGGTATCTAGGGGCGCCTGTGTGGCTCATCCGACTTTAGCTCAGGTCATGATCTCATGGTTCGAACCCTACATTGGGCTCTGTCCTGACATTTCAGAGCCCGGAGCTCTGCCCCTCCTCTGCTCACACTCTGTCTCCCTCTCTCAGGAAATGAATAAACATAAAAAATAATAAATAAAATAAAATAAAATAAAATAAAATAAAATAAAATAAAATAAAATAAACAATGGCATCTTATTTGCCTTACATCTATCTAAAAGAAACCATTCTAGAGATTGTTCTCAGGTAAAAGGATATAAATTTCCCAAAGAAATTTATAAATTCTAACACTAGAAATAGAAGCTACCGACAACTTTTAAATAACAACTTATTCTAATTTTAAAAAACTATTAAAGCTTGGTCTCATTGGGCACCCTTCTAAAGAAGTTTTTTCAAAGGTAGGAAGAATATTTTAGGAAGATGAATATAGCAATGATTTGAAGAGTAAATGAGAGGTGGAAAGAGAGGCAGTTCAGGAAGATCAGTTACCAGACTATTATAATCCAAGTCATATATAATAAAGATGTCACTCAGAGATAATAGTAATGATGGAAAGAAAACAGTGAATGTATGAGATTTTTTTTTTTTTAATTTTTTTTTTCAACGTTTATTTATTTTTGGGACAGAGAGAGACAGAGCATGAACGGGGGAGGGGCAGAGAGAGAGGGAGACACAGAATCGGAAACAGGCTCCAGGCTCTGAGCCATCAGCCCAGAGCCCGACGCGGGGCTCGAACTCACAGACCGCGAGATCGTGACCTGGCTGAAGTCGGACGCTTAACCGACTGCGCCACCCAGGCGCCCCGAGATTTTTTTAATAGAATGATTAAATAAGATTTAGGAAATGAACTATGGAGAATAAGGAGACAAGTCAAAAATGGCTAACAGGAGAAAATGGTAGCCCACCTTTAGAAGAAAATGGTCAGTACATAAGAAAATGTGATAAGGAGCAAGTCTGAGTAGAAAGGTGAACAGTTAGATGGTGGACGTGTTGAGTCTGGCTCCAATGTTGAGAGGCAGTAAGAATTATTGGAAGAGAGTTGGGTACAGATCAGGAAACCTGAGTTCGGGTTGTGGCACTTGCCACTGACTTCCTGGGAGATGGTGACAGACACTGTGGGAGCTGGCCCAACATTCATTTTCCACTGTACCTTCTTCCTTTCTAATCTCAAAGAAACCAGATTTAGTTTCTGTATTAACCCAACATCGTAGTCCATGTGCTTTGGAGGAGGCTGGACTCAGTCTCAGAGGGCAAATTCTAATTGGTCTAAGTCAATTACATCTTCCATTCCCAGGGCATGTCACAAGTCTGGCCAATGAAGTGTGAAGGAAAATCGGCTGTGTGCTTCAGGTTAGTGAACACTCACTCTTAAGAAGAGCTATACTGGATAAGATGGTCTGTCCCTTCAATGGCCATTATCAGGTACGAATGGGACACTAGGAACCACCACACCCATCTCACCACAAGGAACTGGCCTATGAACAGACCAACGTGCTGAGGATGGCAGAGCCAGTAGAGAGAGAAATTGGGCCTGTGATGCTATCATTGAAATTCTACACTAACCAACCCTCACATGCCATACTCTTGTATTTCTTGTTATGGTAGATCACACATTTAAACCAATTACATTGGGATTTCTGACATTTGAAGCTAAAGCCATCCTTACTGACCCTGCAGCCCAAACCATTTCCTCTGCACACTATTTCTTCCACTGTAAGTTGAGAATAGTCTCTCTAAGAACTCTCCCAGCTCTAACCACCCAGGATGTTATTATTATAGGTAAAAATAGAGGTTAAAAAGGAAGAATGAATATCTAGAGAAAGATCAAAACACAAATATAGATATAGGAGTCATCTATGTAGTATAAGACTTAGAATCCTGGGGGTAAATGAGATTGTCAAGTGAAACTTACTGATTGCTGTACATGTTAACAATAACACCTCGTGTTGTCCTCACAACATTCTGCAAAGTTGGCATCATTGCTGTTTCCTATGAATAAACCAAGACACAAATGTCCAGAAAAGTATGAACAGTGTCCCAGACTCTAAGAGATGGTCAAAATTTCAACAGTGTCACATGTTTCAAACAGGTCAAGAAGAATGAAGACAAAGAAAAGGTCAAAAGCCTTGATGATTAGGAAGTTCTTAATGTTTTCAAGGTAACTGTTTCCAGAAAGTCATAGGGGTGAAAGAAGAGAGTGACAAGTGACAGATGTTAAGGAAGTAAAGACCATTTTTATCATAAGTTTAGCAGTCAAAGAAAAGGGCAAGGTACTTCAAGGGAGGAACAAGTTTGAGAGAAAAATTATTTTGTTTCTTGTTTAAGAAGGCCTGACCACACCGGGGGGTAGAGGAAAAGGAACCAATGGAGAAGAAGGGCTGAAGGGGCAGGAGAAGGAGGCCCTCACTGGTGGAACAGGTTCTGGAGGACATGGGAGAAGATGTGCTGTTTGGTTTCCCTCTGTTGTCTGCTCCTTGAGTTCCGGGTGAATTGAGGGCTTTGAGGACCGATCGATGGCCAGACTGAGCTGATGTAATCACTGCTACAAGGTATTAATAATGAATGAATGTTATTTCTTTTATGTGTTATTTTAATAGCCCTTTATAAAAGGATCACTGGAAAAAGACCAACATATCTTTCCAGAGTTTATTTTTAAAATGCATAATTCATACAGAAAAGTATTACTATATAGTGAAAGCCAACATTTACCTCCTTCTCCTAACAGAATGCAACCTATGGAGAAGAAAAAGATGAAAAATATTATTAAAAATAAAGTAGTTTATACCGTGTCCCAAATTTCACTGGGAAATTACCTAGACCTACATTACAGAGAGAAAATTCAAATAGAATAATAGAAGATACTATTTAGTAAGACTTAGGATGATATGCCAGGCCCTGTGCTAAGCACTTCTTACACATTATCCTATTTAATCCTTATAACACCCTGTGAGATGGTTGTTATTAACTTCATGCTGAAGAAACTGAAGCTTAGAGATGTTATACCCCCAAGATCCACCTACTGTACTATTCTGTATGAGTTTTCATAAATGAAATAATTATTCATATATACAGAGTTCTAACTATGTTCTAAAGTATGTTCTAAAAAGTGCTGGGTACTTCCTACTCTTGTGGCAATTATGGGAGGTGTCTGTTTTTATTATCTTTAGTATAGATGCAAACCTAAGGACCAGAAAATGAGATGATAGAGCCCATCCTTGAAACAATATGGTCTGATACCTACAAAGGTTTTTTTAAATTTTTTTTTGACCTTTACTTATTATTGAGAGACAGAGGAGACAGAGCATGAGCATGGGAAGGGCAGAGAGAGGGGGAGACACAGAATCCGAAGCAGCCTCCAGGCTCCAAGCTGTCAGCACAGAGCCTGATGTGGGGCTCGAACCCACAAACCACCAGATCATGACCTGACCCGAAGGTGGACACCCAACCAACTGAGCCACCCAGGCGCCCTTGGTACCTACAAAGATTTTTGAAAATAAAGTCGAGGTAATTTGAAAATGGCTTTATAGGATCACATAATGTATCCAACAAGGATAAGCCAAATCTTCAATTCCCTGGAAGGAATAAAGTATAGGATAAATTTCTAAGGATGAAAATGTTGCCTCTAACACATAAGCTTAGTAGTGTAGTTAAAAATGTTTGAGTCAAAATCGAATGTCAGTTATGAGACACTAAACTGTGTTGTATTTAGTACTTTCCCCCTAATAAAATTGTCAGTAGTTGATGTTCCAAAGGAGAGAAGGTATTTTGTTCTATAGTGCAATTCACTATTAGCTTCCAAATGCACATTGGCTTAGGCCTGCGAAGGGCCCTAGCTCATTAGTTTTCTCTGAATTTAAGAGTAATAACTAGAATAACCAGAGATACTACGAAGCATCTTTTAACACCAATGCCATTACTCCATTTAGTAGAAAGGACCGTTGATGATTTTCTTATCCTATCCGTGTCTCGTATCCTGAACTGCAAAATGGGGAATGAAGGATGAGGCGATGTGGTATATAAATGTAGGCTGCTATACACACTTGGATGTTTATAACACCATTTGTGGCATTCTCAGTGAAGTCTTGCCTAGCTGGATAAATGAAAATTATCATTCTTTTTTTCAAGGCATGTTTTCAGTGTTACCCTGGGGCACCCTTGCAGGAAAAAAAAAAAATCCTCTTTGAAAGCCTAATTCCACCTCTTTTGTCAATAGGACCAGCTACCTCACTTGCAGGGCCCAGTGAAAAATGAAAATGCGGGGGGCCTTGTTCAGAAATATAGAAATCCAAAATGGCAGCAGTGTTAGGCTAAGTTGGAGCCTTTCTCAGCACAGGACTCTATGCAACTTCATGGGCCACAGGCCCATGAAGCCTGGCCTGCTTGGCATCACTTTCTTTGATGAAAAGGTAAGACACCAAGCTCTCCAAATTCACTCCGTTGTTGATGTATTTCTTGGAATATTTGTTTCTAACCCTACCTTATCCGGGAAAAGATTTAAGGTAATTCTCTATGGAAAAAGTCTGAGAATGAAAATATTCTCCAGAAAACCAACTTCCTGTTCCAGGGCAGATTTTTACTATGTCATTAAACACAGCTACTCTCCTAGAGTGTGGAAAAACCAAACACTTTTGGAATTAGTAAGGATTTATTTTGTTCAGTGATAAGCTCGGAGACCTTTTCCTAGACTAGGAACTGCCCCAGCTACCCCTAAGCAGGTGCAAAGCATCAATGAGGCACAGGGGCAGTTCTTCACCTCTGACCAACAGCATGAGTCCTAAACCACCAACTAAAGGTGTTTATTCCCACTGAGAGAACCAGCTGAGGTTTTTAACATGCTTTTCTCCTTGTGGTTTTTCTCAAGTCGATCCCCAGATCATTCAATGGTATTTAAGACTGAAATCTATTAAAATTAGTTCTGTATCAATATTAGGTTACCAGTGTTAATATCTATTGAACATTAAGAAAAATACCAAACCCCTTCTTAATGAAGAGCCTTGATTTTATTAGGTTCAGATAGCAAATAAGTATAAGACTATGCATGAGTATAGTGCCTTTTATTTCAAAAACGTCTAGTGCTTAGTCTAGATTTATCCCATATGCCTTTCCTATGGGCTATAGCAAGGAGAAACTCAATCTGTAAAAGACCCACATGTTCACTCAATCTCCTCTGAACCTTCTTTGAATTGATAGCTGGTGGAGAGCTGCCTTTTGATTGTTTCATTGGCTCCATTATGTTAACTTAAGCACCCTTCAAAAATTCCCAGGGTCTTGACTCTCCAGGAACTGTTTGCAAGTAAGGCAACCAGGATTTTGGCAACTATTGACAGATATTGATAACAACAAAATTGTAAGACCTCCTTCAATTAGCTCATTTTCTCATGTTGCTATTTATCAGCATTTGAATTTGAGCTGTGGTTGGCTAGGCCAAAGTCAGGAAGCCAGACATCCCTGTAATCAGATCATGGAGTAAGGCCAGGTGTCAGTTACTGAAGCCAAAGGAATACAGAATCTTGAGCCCAAAGGTAGATCCAAAACTAAGAGGATGAGCAGGATAGAAGAACCATGTACTAGAATTCAAAGCAAGTCCAAACTTCCTTGCAAACCAGGGCACGTATTTAAGCAGTAGTGGGGCAGGTAAGCAATAGAATAAAATGTAGCAAGTGACAGTCCAAGCAAGCAGTCCACATGTAACTTGTACACCTCGATCAACTCTACCTGAAGAAGGCATCAGAGGGAAACTAGCATTCGGGACAAGAAGCAGTCTCTACAAGGATAGTGGTATCTGTAGGGCATGTTGTTTGTTGCAAAACAAGGTCAAAACTCGGGTACTCAGGAACCGGATCACAAAGATTAGAGCAGATTACAAGGGAGCTAATACTACCTCAAAAAGCTACTGACCCAGAACCTCCTTAGGAGGGACCTCCTTAGGAATAAAATTAGGCCCACGAATTGGGCTTGAATGAATCTATAGATAAAGAGATTAGTGACAGTGGTGTCACCTCACATCAGCTCATGAGAGCCAACTGTTAAAACTCAAGGAATTTTGTAAGCCAGAGGGTAAACACGGCCGCTATTAAAAATTAAATTATATAAAGGTATCATTAAAGACGTATTAAAAACAGGTAATAAACTCTCCAAACTCCTCCCTTCCTAATTCACTACATTGTACTATTAGCTGTGGTCTTGAGGTGCTTTGTGTCTATTGTAACCGTGTGGTGGAATATTTTATCTTGGCATCAAAACTGTGAATCTCTTCCCACTTTCATGTTGACTAGCATCACATTGGTAGCTTGAAATTGGCCATTACAGGAGCATGTACACCATGGAAATCAAAAAGCACAACAAATCAGGGATTTTTGTAGGGAAAGGGAGGGAGGAGATAGCTGTTAAACATGTACTGACACATCACTGATTAGTGTCCCCAGTACAGAGCTACAACATTGAAAAGTATGGTATCTATGGAGGTGAAAAGGATAAAGGATTCTGTGACTGCTGTTTGCAAATTCCTAAACCCAAAATGTAGCAATCTTCATGATCTGCCCCAGTTTACTTGTTTAGATTTAGCCCATACTCTCTATTTTCTGTCCTCCTCAAACATCCCCCAATAAAATACCATGTTTTCTCACACCTCCATTTATTCAACATTTACCAAGCTCCTACTTAATACTGGCCGCTAGGCTGTGGATTGAGGAATCAGAGATGTAAGGAATCCTTCCTTCCCTCAAGTAGTGCCCGGTTTAGGGAAACAACAACAAATGAATGAAAGCTTCTAATTGAGCATGACAAGTGCCAGGATGGAGACAGATGCGTGCATGTGTCTTGTGGAAATGCAGAAGATGTACCCATAAGTAAAGACAGCAGGGAAGGCTTCCTAGAAGAGGCAACAGTTACACTGAGTCTTGACTAGACAATATGCATATGTGTTCTTGAATTGGATTTCTTGAGTTCTTAGCCCAGCTCTACCAGTTTACCAGCTGGGTGACCTTGAGCAAGTTACGTAGCCTCTCCAAACCTGTTTTCTCATCTACAAAATGAGATCCCTCCTTCACAGGGCTATTGTGAAGATTAAATGAAATAATGAATGAGTTGGGCATTTAGCCCGATGCTGATGATACAAAAATGCTTCTGAAACATTTGTCTTTAAATGAGTCAAGTGAAGAAGGGAGTAAGGAATGTTATTGATAGAGAAAAAGTGCATGCAAAACCCAAGATGCATGAAAGATTATAACATGTTTCCCCAAATGGATTTTTAAAAATATCACTGTAACCCAAAATAATAGGGAAGTGGGGGTTTACCCTCTTTCCCCCAAAATGGCACTTCTTTAACTTTCTATAACTATCACACCCAGTTGTCAGAACGCGAGAGTCATCTTATTCCCCCCCTTCCACCTATTCCCACATTCACTCAGTTACCAAGTCCTGCAGATGAGTACCTCTCAACCAACCGTGATGAGGTCCACTTTGTATTGCTTGCCCATATATGGGCCCAATACTTTTATAAAATACAATAAAAATTAATTAGCAGACAAATGAAATAAAAAGCAAAGATCTACAAAATACAAGTCCAATTTTTTCATTATTACATTTAACAGATACAAAATTACTCCTTTAACCTGCTACAAAAATTTCTACATGCTTACTGTCACTTTCTGTATTTCTCTCCCAGAAGACTGGTAACAAACAGTACACAGACCGCCACCAGTTCAGGAACTCAGAGTTGGAGAAGCATTGCTAGAGAACATAATACCTCCTTAGCATTTCTGAAACATTCCACTTTCTTTCCTTAGTTCAGCCCTGAGACCTTCATCATCTCCCTTCTAAATAGCAACCTCAAAAAGGCCTCACTGCCTCCAGTATCTTACATCCCTCCAATCCATTGTCCACATTATAGCCAACCAGATCTTTTAAAATCCCAAATCTAATTTTGTTACCCTTCCATCTAAACCCTGTCAATTATTTTCCATTGCCTTCAGGACAGAGCCTAGAACTCCACCATCTGACCTCTGCCTCCTTCTTCTCCAGTCTCTTTTTCTTACTACACATCCTCCTCCACTACTTGCCTCCACCCCCCCCCCACCCACACACACAGGGTCTTGCACTCTGTGCTACAGATATACCAAACATGCAGGTCCACCAATGCCACTAACTGTGTCATACTTCCATGTCTTTGTTCATATTAATGCCTCTACCTGAAGCACCTTTCTCCATTTTCACAAAAGAAGGAGGAGGAGAAGGGGAGGAACCAAAAATCTACTTACCTGTCAAGATTCAGTTCAAGGGTCTTATCCTCTGTGAAACTTTTTCTGATTCCATCTCCCTGCCAATCCCTGCCTCAGAGACCTGACAGTCATTCCCTTGTGCCTTCACTGCATCCTTAGCACATTGTGATAAGTATAACGTGTATCACACATATTTATGTCTATTTAGCTCCCCAGACTGTAAGTTGCCCTTGTGCAGACACCACGTCTAGACTTCTTTGTATTGCTTCCCTAGCACTTAGCCTACCTGGTTTCCAGCATACTGTTGGCACTTGCGAATAGAAGGATGGATGGATTGGAATGGAATGGAATAGATGGACACATAGATGGATGGATGGACAGACAAATGATGGGGAAAAAATAAAGTTGAAAAGGTACAAGAACCAGGTCAAAGTGCCCTGTATATCCTGGAACAGAGTTTGGATTTTATCCTAAAGGCAATTGAAGACCAGGAAGTATTTTAAATGGAAGTTTGACAACATCCCTAATTGGATTTTTGAAAGATGGGGATACAAAGGAGCCTAGAGAGACCAGTTTAGAATCTGCAATAGATCAAGCAAGAAGATGGAGAGGAGGTGGAGAGAAGATTGGTTCGAGAGATAATTAGGGGATTGAACTATGAGAACTTTATTAATCAATAGGAATGGGTAGGATGATTTCCAGGTTTCTGTCTTGGATCATTGATGCCAATCACTGATCAGAAGATAAGAGTACGGAGCAGGTTTTGAGGATAAATAACACGTGAGGTCCTTCCTTTGTGCTCAGTGGCAATGTCAAATCTGCTCACTTTTCTCAAGCTTCACCAAAGATGCCCAGCAGAGAATCTCACTTGTTTTCTCCTTCAGGGAAAGTCATAGTCATCAAGCAAGAACCTCTCCACCTCCTTACTGCCGGTGACTAACCTGTCTGCATCCTTCTCCTTCAGTCCTTGGTAGAGGAGGTTCCTCCCCAGGTCTCCTCCAACCCTGTGCCCCAGGACCTCACCCACAGTAAAGCCTCTTCTTAGACCTTTAACCTGTCCCTCTCCACTCTTCTCCACAGCATATAGCTTTCAAATGTCTCCTGAATTAAAAAGAACCTTCTTCCACGTGTTGCTCATTCCTTGCTTTTCTTTAACAACTGGCTTTCTACTTGTAGTACATTTTTGTTGTGAAAAGCTCAAAAATACATATGAAGGAGATGAAAATGAAGTTACATGGAATTCTACTATCCAGAAATAGTTCTTGCTGATAGGCTGGTATATTTCTTTCTAGTAATTTTTCTATGCAGATATGCCTGCATGCATAAATGAGTATTTTATACTTTTCACTTCAAACTACAAGAATTTTCCATGTTTAAAAAAAATTCCATTGACATTTTAAATGATGTGTAAATAATCTATTGTCTGGCTATACCAAAATTTATTTGATTAAATCTTACTATTGCACTTTTAAATTTTTCTAATCTTTTTTTCAATGTTTATTTATTTTTGGGACAGAGAGAGACAGAGCATGAACGGGGGAGGGGCAGAGAGAGAGGGGGACACAGAATCGGAAACAGGCTCCAGGCTCTGAGCCATCAGCCCAGAGCCTGACGCGGGGCTCGAACTCACGGACCGCGAGATCGTGACCTGGCTGAAGTCGGACGCTTAACCGACTGCGCCACCCAGGCACCCCTTAAATTTTTCTACTATTTTTGTCAAGGTAAGTAGCATTATGTACTATAAACGCTTTTACTCACATTTCAGATTGTTTCCTTCAGATAGATTTCTAAAATTGGGATTCTTACGTCAAAGAGTATGAACGTCTTTAAAGTTTTTGGTACATATTCCCAAATTGCTTTCCAGATAGGTTGCACCAAAATACATTGCTATTCATTCTGCCTTTGCCAGGCTTATCATTCTTAAGACTGAAAAAGAATCTTTTATCTAATGATCAAAAACGATATCTGATTTTTTTATTCTGTATTTCTTCAATTAAAAGTGAAGCTGGACACTGAACTATACACTTAAAAATGGTTAAGATGGTAAATTTTATGTTATGTGTATTTTACCACAATAAAAAAATTTTTTGGAAAAAAAAGTGAGGTTGGGCATTTTTAATATTTATTAGTCATTTCTATTTTCTTTTCTTTCTTTTCTTTTTTATGTATTTATGTCCTTTACCCATTTAACTATTGTGCTCTTAATATTTTTTCTTATTGCTGTTTATGAGTTCTTTATATATTAAAGGCATTAAATCCCTTGCTGTCAATTTTACTAAAAATATTTTCCCCTACTTGTTTTGACATTTAAGTTCATTTATGAGCTTAGGCATTTATGGAGCAGGGAGTAGTGTGGAGACATTTTAAGTTTTTATATATTCAAATATTTTAATAATGTCCTTTGAGATTTCTTTCATTACTACTATGCTCAAAAATTCCTTTTCTAGCCAGCCACCAGGGAATTGTTCATCTACATGATTCTATTATGGCTAATGTTCTTTAGTCTGAGCCGTAAAATAAAGATGAAAACACTTATTCTCCATCTCAGGGAACTCTACCAGCCAGTGAGGGAGCAGACATGTACACATATAAATACAAATGCCTAAGGGACTGCTGGAAAAGGACTGTTCCCCCCACTTGAGAAAAGTTCATGACTAGGTCATGGGGCCACATTTGCCTAAATCAGCTCATCTTCTGCTTCTATCATCATGTATTAATTTGGGATCATTTAACACATTCACAAAACTGTACTATTTCCAGAAATATATGAAATGGGAATATGATAACTCATCCCAGCTAATCAGCCCTTTCTTCCTGGCTCTGGAGGTTTTAAAAACAATGACTCATGAAGTATTTGCCAGGCAACCATCCATCCAGTCTTCCCACAAGTCTGAGTTTGTCAGCCTGCCTCGAATTTATCTAAGAAATTAAATCTCGATTTTAGTTTTATTAGCACATGTACTGCTTTGCTGTTTTTCAGAAAACACTGTAAAAGGAAACATGTAGGTTATAATGAAGATAAAGAAGAAATGAAAAGCCTCGGGTACAATGGCAATGATTGTTAATAAAAAACCATTAACAAAGGTTTCCAGAAATTAATCAGCACAGATGGACATGGCAACCACTTGTGAAGGAAGTCTTTGTAGAAATGCTCTGCAGCAAGGGTTCTGGGAAATGCTGAGTGTCACACACTGGTAAGAGGAGCATAAAATTGGTACAACCTTTCCATAGGACGATGCTCACTGTGAGTTAAGAGGCTTAAAGGTGTTTATACTTTGTGATGTAATAATTCCATTTCTTGAAATCTATTTCAAAGAAATAATCAGAGATTTAGGTATACTGATAATCATTGCAGTGATATGTATTATGGTAGATATCCTAAACAGCCTTAAAAATAGGGAATAATTAGATAAATTATCGGTAGAACCATACTGTAGGTTATACTACATAACCATGCAAAAGTATGTTTTCAGAAAAATCTTCTGTGTAATGACATAAGAATATGCTTTCTATACAGTGTAAGATGAAAAAAATCAGGCTACAAAAGATACGTACAGTTGATTCCAATTGAGGTTTATGTTGTATAAAAGAGATTGAAGGAAATACGCCAATGGTTCTCTGTAACTAATGAGATTACAGATGCTCCTTACTTTCTGGATTTTCCAAATTTTCTACAATAAATTAAGCTCAATGAGGAGGCAAAAAGCTACTTTTGTAAATGTTTGCTCTGTGCAATAAAGGCCAGTCCTTTTGATTGGCTACGAGTGGGTCTATTTTCACCCAGACCCATTTCCAGAAAACTGGCTGAAGTTTAGAGGTATAGAGTGTCCTGACTCCTTCCATTAAAAATATAGAAGACATGCTTCACCCTTTACTTAAAATATGAATCAAAGCATGTTCCACATTCATCTATGTTCCCACCCTGCAAGGGTTGGGAAAGCTGTAAGCAACTTTCTCCAAAAAGACCCATTGCTTCTTAAAGAAAACAGTAAAGAAATAAAAACACATTGAGTGCCTACCATATGCCAGGTAATTTCACATACATTATCTTATTTGATCCTCACAGAACACTGTAACATTGACTTTCAACATATTTAAGCAACTTATCCAAGTTACAGAAGTATTAATAAATAAAGCGGAGATCTGAAACCCAGTCTACAGACTCCTAGTCAAGAACTCATCACAGCAGCCTTTTATATGTACATCTGCACATCTGAGAAATACATATCGTCCGAAAGTGTCCACGTTATTTCAATTACGTTTCAGCTTAGAGAAATAAGACATTCATATTTTACACTCATTTGTTAAGTATATGATAATAAATATGCATACATTTGCTACTTATCATATATTTAAGCTCTGCTATCCATTATCGTCATTTCAAGCTGCTTCATACAGAACAAATACACAGTTCTTCTCAAACAACAAGCCTTCTGTAACATTTTGAAAGGATTCGTTGAAAAAATTTGGGTCGCAGATTGTGCATTTAAATTTATCTTTCCAGATTCACTTCTTTCAATCCTTTCCCAAGTCACTAGAGATATGTGTTCACCTTTACTGGGAATCCCCTTGTGCTCACCCCGGCACCCATACTTCGCACAACCCCAAAGAAATCAATCTCACTCCTCTCCATTAATCCTCGTCTAAACCCAATTTCAAATTTTGGTTCAACATTCACCAACTGAAGGCAGTTTTCTAAGACTGGCCCAGTTCTGCTTGGATCATTCACTCTGTATTCTCCTATTGGTGACACATTTAATATGTTCTTTTTCTTTGTTTCTGGGGTTTTTGTTGTTTTTTGTTTTTGTTTTTAATGTTTATTTATTTTTGAGAGAGAGAGAGAGAGACAGAGCGTGAGTGGGGGAGGGGCAGAGAGACAGACACAGAATCTGAAGCAGACTCCAGGCTCCGAGCTGTCAGCGCAGAGCCCCACCTGGGGCTCAAACCCACGAACTGTGAGATCATGACCTGAGCCGAAATCGGACGCTTAACCGACTGAGCCACCCAGGCACCCCACATTTAATGTGTTCTAAATTATTGCACACTTCTTATATCATTTTGTGTTTCTTCTCACTCGCTTTGTTTCTACCTATTTACATTCTTTTTTTTTTTTTTTAATTTTTTTTTTCAACGTTTATTTATTTTTGGGACAGAGAGAGACAGAGCATGAACGGGGGAGGGGCAGAGAGAGAGGGAGACACAGAATCGGAAACAGGCTCCAGGCTCCGAGCCATCAGCCCAGAGCCTGACGCGGGGCTCGAACTCAGGGACCGTGAGATCATGACCTGGCTGAAGTCGGACGCTTAACCGACTGCGCCACCCAGGCGCCCCTCTACCTATTTACATTCTGTTTCCCAGGAACCATGACTATATCTTGTTTTCTCTCTTTTTTCACCCCAGATGCTGTACATTTTTTATTCATTATGTACATAATGGCTATCCAATAAATGCTTGTTAAATAACTGTCCTCAGCTCACTTATATTCACCTACAAACACAGACTCAAGCAAAACAAACAAACAAACAAAAATCAGTGAAATGGAAAAGGTAGAGGAAAAAACCCCACACTTTGAATTCGTGTATAAGCCTTTACCTTCGTGAGTTAACTTGTACGTGAGAAAGTACACTAGAATGTATGAAAAAAGCAGGTATCAGTGTGCTCATCTTATATTTCAATATATGAAAATTGCTTATCCAAATTTCCCTTAAATCTGTAAGTTAAACATTATTGAAAGACAAATTATGTAGTCTTGTTTAAAAAAAAAAAAAGTCTTAGCTAAGGAAACCAGCCATTTGAATACTTTTTTAACCACCATTTTACTTTAATCACAGAAACATGAACTGAATCAGGAAACTGAACTAAAGTAAACCCCAAATCAAAAACCCAAAATGAAAAAAAAAAATGAACTGTATTAATCTGCAGAAACACAAAGGGAACCAAAAGAAGTATGGTATAGCTTTTTACAGAACCAAAATCTCCCAGAAAATTATTTGCTTATGTCTGCTTTTTTTTCCAGATAAATTACATTTTTCAATACTTTTAGAAAAAGGTTATCCAGCAAGATAGTGTGTCCTTAAGAAGAACAGTTGGAGGGGCGCCTGGGTGGCGCAGTCGGTTAAGCGTCCGACTTCAGCCAGGTCACGATTTCGCGGTCCGTGAGTTCGAGCCCCACGTCAGGCTCTGGGCTGATGGCTCGGAGCCTGGAGCCTGTTTCCAATTCTGTGTCTCCCTCTCTCTCTGCCCCTCCCCCGTTCATGCTCTGTCTCTCTCTGTCCCAAAAATAAATAAAAAACGTTGAAAAAAAAATTTAAAAAAAAAAAAAAAAGAAGAACAGTTGGATATTAAATAAAATATTTATTCAACTCTTCTCTCCAGAAGCGCTTAGCCAATCCAGTCTGGACAACAAGCTGAAAACCAGGTCCTTCCCAGAAGAGCTCGGAAACACAGGGAGCAAACCAAGTCAGAGGCTGCAAGTCCCTGGTCCTATTCTGAGGTGGTGAAGGATCCAAACACAGGTAGAAGAAAGGAATGAAAAGGCTCATCTCTACTTTTTTTTTTTTCTTTTTAAACTCTCTCCTGTTCTCATGATCTTTTCTCCCTTCTTCTCTCTTTTGTGCAAATCATCTCTTTTTCCTACACTCCTTTTGCTTCTTATTTCCGTATCTTTGTCTTCTATATCTTATTATCGCTCCTGTTTCTTTTCTCATCCCTGTTATCCCCTTTCCCTTCTCTTTTGTTTTGCCACTACTTTTTTCTTTCTGTAGATCCTTGTTTTCCGACCTTTCCCTTCTCCGTTTTCTCTTTCTTTTCAATTATCCGATCTCATTTCCCACCAAAAGGTTTATGATCTTATGAAGCAGATTTGACAGTATTTACTTATTTGCTTTATCCAAAGTGATGATACGCACTATTCATAATATAGGGGGGGAAATGTTATTTATACACTTATCAAGCCTTCTTGTTAAATGCTATTTCCATTTCTGCACCACCACTCCATAATTTTCAAAGCAGTTTTTAGTGAACATTGGTCATCAATTCAAAATTCATAACAGTGGTAGATTTTAAAATAACCTTGTGATTTCTCACAGTTATCCTTAGCATCCAAGATGATCCCAATGATTCTTATCTCCTGGTATTTACGCCCTCACGTAATCAGTCACTTCCCACATTGTATGAAGGTCAGTTTGTGTGACTAGTAGAACATGATGGAAGTGATAGTGTGACTTCTGAGGTTAGGTCACAGAAAACATAGCAACTTCCACATTGCTTACTTGAATCATTTGCTCCAGGAGAATTCACCCATCATGTTGTAAAGACACTCAAGCAATCCTATGGAGAAGTATACATTATGAGAAAACAAGGTTCCCTGTCAACAAGCAGCACGTATTCCCCAGCCATGGGAGTCCGCCATCTTGGAAGCAGACTCTCTAGCCCCAGTCAAGCTTTCTGCAACCTGGGCAACATCTTGACTGCAACTTCATGAAAGACTCCCCAGCAGAACCTTAGCTTCTCCCTAATTCCTCCCAGAAATTGTGAGAGATAAATGCCTATTGTTGTTGCTTCAAGCCACTAAATTTTGTGGTAATTTGTTATGCAAAAAATAGATAAAATGCTTTTTGGAGGTAAAACCAAAGCAATTTTTGCATACGTAAACACCTGAAAATACTTCTTTCTTTACTCTACCAGTAGTGCATACACACCCATCAATTCTGGAAATGAAATTTTGTTTTGTTTTGTTTTGTTTTGTTTTAAATTTTTTTTTTCAACGTTTATTTATTTTTGGGACAGAGAGAGACAGAGCATGAACGGGGGAGGGGCAGAGAGAGAGGGAGACACAGAATCGGAAACAGGCTCCAGGCTCTGAGCCATCAGCCCAGAGCCCGATGCGGGGCTCGAACTCACGGACCGCGAGATCGTGACCTGGCTGAAGTCAGACGCTTAACCGACTGCGCCACCCAGGCGCCCTGGAAATGAAATTTTGAAAAATTCTCTGGAACTTTCTTTTCTGCACTCAGGTTAATTCAGCAGTGCTTCTGTTGTTATTCTCATATGAGGATGGAGAAAATAATATACATAGAATAAAATTAATAATTTTATGTTTAACAAGTCTGGTTACATCATAAAACAAGGCTCCTATGGCAACTTATGATAAATAAGATCCTCCAAAAAAAAATCAAAGCAATAAGGTACAAAGGAGAAAAATAGTTCCATTCTCTCAAAACAGTGCATTTATACCCTGAATTGTCTTTTTTTAATTATCCATAATATAGAGCTAAAGAACATTCTTGTTATTTGTTCTCATTTTGAAGACATTTATACATCCCCTAGTCATAATTATATTTTTGAATAAATTTGAAATCAAAAGTAATATTAAAAATCTTATCAATAGGTATTGCTATCTAGCTTCCACCACTGCATGTTTTCTTATATTAAAAAAAAAGGGAACTCATCCTTTTAATGACCCAAGAATGTAATCTAACAATGCTATTAACCTAAAGCTAAAATTGAACATCAAAACATCCCTCCATATGAAAACTGAACCCTACTGTTATATCATTTAATTGAATCTTTAGATTCACTTTCAGTGCATCAGTTCCCAATTGCACTGGGAAGTTACTGCCAAATTACTGCTATAATTCTGAATTTTTTTCTTGCAAAGTATCCTGATGGGTATAATGTGATCATCATTTACATGATCCAAGATTAGGATGATAATAAAAAGGAATTAGATCAAAACACCAGCTAAAGAATCCTTCGGTATGTATTTCCTTTATAATAATAACCACACTATATTTCTAGTGGCCTATGAGGATTTTGATAATCTGTACAGATTAAAGGCTGAGTGAAATTCATCAGATGATTCAACAAATATTTACTGAGCTCTGCTAAGATGCCAGACATCATCCTAGAGCTTGAGAAACAATGAACAAGAGTGTCAATTCCTTGCTTTCATGGTCTTCATATTGGAATAGTTGGCAGACAGACCAAAACCAGGTTTAAAAAAAAAAAAATGAGTGGATTGTTTCAGATGGTAATCAGTGTTGTGAAGAAAAGCCAGAGTGATATTGGGGGGCGGGGGAGAGGGGTACTTTGTAAGGGGTGGTCAGGGAAGGCATCTCTCAGGAAGTGATGCAATCTGAAACTCTGGATCAGAGCATTCCAGTCGGAGGAAGTATCTGATGAGATTGAATCATTTCTTCAGGTGATGTGCCACTAATTTGTATGCCCCCCAAATTCTGAGATACCCTGTGAAACACTGTCAAATGTGTTTTTGTTTCTGATGTACACAGTGGTACTCTAGGTTTGGTCCTAGCACAGATATGATGAACATAGGCAGAGGGTCAAATATATTGACCCCTCTTCACCTGTACCTTAACAACCTGGGGTAATGGGAATATTAGGTATCCAACTTATCTGGCCCTGATTTTAAGGATTTGAATTGCTGCTGGAAAAACTGGTGGTGTTGGAAATTTATCAATTGTAAGACTAGGATCTTACAGTGCTTTGTTATTCTATGAAAGAATCTTTATTTTCCATCAGCCAGCCTCTTAAATTAACATCATTTTGAAGTCTAGCCAGTTCAAAGACGGCAGAATCAACTATAACGCCCGGTGTTTATAGAATCATGTTTCCAAGTGCCTGCCCATGAAGTCGCTTAAGACACACAGCAGCCTCCCACCAATGAAGACAGTATCACAAAGTAGTGACTCTGCACGTAAAGAAGCTGGTGTGACCAAGACACCATAAAAGGCTCCCTTACTCCCCTCGTAACCCCCTCAAAGATTTCAGTAAACCCATCTAGATCTGTGTCTAGAGGCCTCGCCACAATTTCTTTAAAAATCCCTAAATACTTATTCTCAGAGGTTTTTCTCTCCTTGGGTCCACACAAGTTCACTCTGACCTACTCTGCTGATCTGGATACACGCCCAGCTCTTACGCGTTTACAAAAATAATAATAATAATAAGACTTAACACTGAATGTGTAACCAGTTCGTTAACTTCAGCTAAGATTCTCGCGGGAGGGAGGAGAGAAAGCGTCAGGACAGATGCAAGCCACTTCCGCCCTCCCATTGGCTGCAGCCCTTTCGCTCGGCTGGGAAGTCCCTGCCCATTTGCTCCCTTTGTCTCAGAAACATTCCGCCCACACCCCAGCCCCTCCCGGGCTCTCTTCTCCTCTCCCCGTTCTTATCAGGGTATTTTTCAAAGCAAAGGAAGACCCCTTTCTGAGAGAAATTCTGGTGTTAAAAAAAAATAGCGTTCCTCTGCCTTAAAACACATGATGCACCAGTTCTCATATTGGGCCCACTTCGTGCTGGAATAGACCTCAGGAGGTTTCGTGTTATTTTAGATCTTGGTGAGCCTCACTTCTACCAAAAATAAAAGAGTTTTAAAAAGTGGAGCCACAGGGAGGAGTGTTTAGAGGGGAGGAACTAACAAGTGGTTTTCCACTTTTGCTCGGGGGTGGGGGGGGAGGGTGTTGATCTGTGAGGTTTGTCAAGGCTGGCTTCCAAAGACAAGTTACAAGCACAGAAGAGCAGGCCTTTTCACTTTCTATGGGATCGGATTCTGCTGCAAAGTGGGACCGCGCAAAATGAGCTTTTGACATATTTCTTTTAAGTTGCTCCGTACACCATAGGGTTTTGCATCTTCTGATCCTCCTCTCATAAGGGAGGGATCGCCACACACAGGAGAACATCAAGAATTCCTGAGTGTCATTAGAAACAGCCTCTACTCTATCTACTTAGGTTCCTTTGTGAGGATTGCTTTTCTGAAGGAAATACATTTATCTGAAAGCCACAGAAAATTTCCAAATAGAGGGTAGCTTACTGAAATAGTAAGGGCTAGTGCCTCTGGGATACTTTATTTATATGATATAATGAAATGTGATTCCTTTGAAATTGACAAGCAAACGAGGAAAAACCAAAGTCATTTTTTTTACGGAAACGTTTCATGACGATCTTAGCTTTTACATCATTACGTTTTCCTTGGCTCAGCTGATAATGGGCATGTAAACTGTTTCATGCAATTGAAAGGAGCATAATTTTCACATAATTTGGGGGTGTGGTTATTACTCAAACATTTAAGCACAATTATTATAAACAAACGCCCATAGAATTAATTCATCTGGGCCGGTATTTCCATGATCAAGCCCACACCCCCATCCTTTCTTGACCCCTGCTTGGTAACTTCGGACTCACTTTAATCACGCTTTATCCTCACCGTGCTTTTTTTTTTTTTTAAAGTTTATTTATTTTGAGGGACCGAGAGAGACAGAGAGGGAGAAAAAGAGAGAGAACAGCGGGGGAGGGTCAGAGAGAGAAGGAGACAGAGGATTCAAAGCAGGCTCTGTGCTGACAGCAGAAAGCCTAACACGGGGCTGGAACCGAACCTGGAGATCATGACCTGAGCCAAAGTTCACGCTTAACAGACTGAGCCACCCAGGATCCCCCTCACAGTGTTTCTTAGTAAGAGTCCATTTTTGTCATCCCTCTGCAATGAAATGCTGTTCATTAGCTTGATCTGCGGGACCTAACTGATCTCTGCAGGACCACAGATTTGTTTGCCCCACATGGACAGTGAGTGATTATACTGTTTCTAAAGCAGTTCTCCTTAGCAAATGCCCAACAGGACTTTCAAAGGTCTTAATGATAATAGAGATGGCTCCCCTAATCAATGTTCCCTCTGCCTCTGTTTGACCACCTCACGTAAAAGCAAGTGCAAGAATATAACGGGGAGGAAACAGAAATGACTATTTTCTCAGCAAAGCTGTGCAGAAAACTTCAGTCGTCTGGTTTCCACAACCGTAATTATCCATGTACCCGGGGCCCCTACCAGCTCCGTAACAATCAGGCCCCTGGGAAAGACCACAGAACAGTAGGTTCCAACCTAACTAATGCATGTTCAAAACATAAAATGACGTTTAGGCATCTAGGATATTGAAATATACTGTGAGTTTATTTTTAGAGCAGTGAAGCATTCAAACCCTCAACCTGCCTCCTGACAACACCTGCAAGGTGAGGGTGCTGATCCTAACAGGCGTATTTTCTAGAAGCCCAAGGGCCAATTGAAACACACTGAGTATTGTTAAAATGTGGATTCTGTTCCCTTAGGTAGACAGTTATTATGCACCTACTATATACAAGGTATCATGAGGATCACAAGATGAGTAAAATAATTATTTTCCTCAAGAAAGTCATATATCCTCACGGAGAATGGAGAGCGTGTTCGTAGTAAAAATGACCTGACAGGTATTTACTGAGTGTTTACTATGTTACCAGATGCTCCACATGCATTCTCTTATAGAATCTTCATGAAACTGTTTAGAAAAATGATTAAAGACCATTTAGGTGAAACAAATTATTTAACATGCCGTGAAGTGGACAGTCTCCTTTTGGGCCTGCAAAATGGGGCGGAGGGCAAGAAACTTTTATGAGATAAAGAATAAAGAACAAGAAAGAGAAAAATAGAAAATATCTGATTGTCTTGGTCCCCACAGTCCACCTTGTTTGGGGTGAGAAGGCCCAGAGCTGGCTCGACATTTGGAGCTGGCTGACTGAATATACTGTTTCTGGTCAAGCACAGCCATTCACAGGGACACAAAAGTTGCCTAAGCTTCTGTTTCCTGATGTGGCACCTTGGGCAGGAGCGGCTCCATCTTGGGCCTAGAAATTTATTTCAACACAACCTTAAGACGTAAGGATTGTTACTATCTTTGTTTGCAAATGAAGAAACCGAGACAGAGAGGTTAAAAAAAAAAATGTGCTAAGGCCAGAAGAACGTGGTGAGGCCAAGATTCAAACGCTGAGTCTGCTGTCAGCATTTCCCTCCCTAGTCATTCACTGCACTGTGCCCGGCACCATCAGACTAGAACAGAGAGGTTCACAGGGCCTGACAGACAGCAGGGTGCAGACGAGTAGAGAGAGCTAGGAGGGAAACTTTGAAAAGCTTGGAATGCTCTCTGTCTTCCTCTCACACATACATTCAGCACACACACACACACACACACACACACACACACAGTGTCCTTTCAGGTGAACTGAGAAAACTGAAAGCATTATTCAAAGAAAACAAGAGAGAAAAGCATTGCCCCATCCCCTTTCTCGCCTCTCAATATCATTTATCAATTTGAGAAAAGGGTTTTAGGGCTGAATTATCCTGATTACTGCTTAGATCACTTCATACATGTAGCCAAAACTTCCCTCCAGACTTTTATAAGGAAAGTGAGTTCTATGAGCTAGAAATCACATTCATCTTGCTCATTTTATCCCAGACTGTTCAACTATCCTATATGCTAAGCTTGTCAAGATTTGATTTCTCACCATGGTCCCCTATTTTACGGGCAAAATTCCCAGTATCCTCAGTCCAAGTGACTTATATACAGTCGGTCTAACAGCTGGATTGGTGGGCTGCCTTGATTGAATTTAACACCCAAATAAATTAAGGTTTTTCAAAGTTGATTTAAATCCTCATCAGGCAAACATTGGTAACGCAGAGAAGAAAATTAGATCTCGTTCAATTGATTCAATTTCCAGATTTGTTACCGAAGTCATTTACGGTTTTTAGTTTGACTCAGATGGAGATACACAGATAACTAGTTAATGCAAACAGTAATATCAACACATGGCTTAAAAATAAAGAGAAACATGATATGAGAAGAAATCAGCCCTAGCAACAGAAAATAACACAAGTAAACAAGGCTCGCAGTAGTCCCCATGCTCCCCAGCCCCAACAGTTTCCTTTACTGCACAGATGCACGTTTCTGCCACAAGGAAGTCAGAACTGGTGCTACATCTTAACAACTTCCTACCTTCCTTTTCCTTCCCTTGCCTCCTGTGGGTGGTCCGATGTCTCCGCAGTGGTTGCAGGTGTATGTGGAGGAAGAGGCTAACAGGTGTTCCCTAGTTAACCTTGCCCTCGCTCTCACGGGGCCACGTCCCAACAGAGCGAGGAGCAGACCCCGTCAGGCTCTGTGGGAGCCAAGACTGTATCATCACACAGCCTCAGATCAGCATTGAGATCCGGGCTCTCACTACCTACATGACCTTGGGTACAGTACTGAAACTTCCCCCGCCTGAGTGTCCTCACAAATAAAACCGAGACAACGCTTGCCCCATAGAGCTTTCATGCCGATTAAATAAACTGTTTAAAAAAAAAAAAAAAACAACTAAGTGTCAGAGGCGCAGTAGCCTCTGCTCACCAGCCTCTACTCGTTCATCTTTCTTTCCACCTTCTTAAGGATTCCTCCCAGTTCCCTGCAATTTGGACTATATTTGGGGGTCTTTCCCCCCTAAATCATACTACCTCTTCTGCATTTGTCCTACTCTGTCCCTCCCTAGAGAGTGGACCTATCCTCACATTCCCAGAGAATCTCCACCATGGGGTTTACTTCCCTTTCCTTTTCTGCATTTCGTCTTTGATAACAACAACCTGCATGTGCTAAGCCTCTGCTATGGTGTGAATGTATGTGTCCCTCCAAAATTCATATGTTGAATCCTAACCCCCGTGGAATGGTATTTGGAGGTGGGGGCCATGGGAAGGGATTAGGTCTTAAGGGTGGAGCCTTCATGAACGAGATCAGTGCCCTTGTAGAAGGGACCCCAGAGATGTGCCATCTACACTTCTGTTATGTGAGGACATGGCAAAAAGCCATCAGTGAACCAGGAAGCGACTCTCCCCAGACCCAGGATCTGTCGGTGCCCTGATCTTGGACTTCCCAGCTTCCAAAACCGTGAGAGATAAGTTTCTGATGTTTTTATAAGTCCTCCAGTCAGTGGTATTTTTGTTATAGCAGCCTGAAGGGGCTAAGCAGCCCCTGACCATTTACAAAGCAACATCATAGCCAAGCTCTCATTTGTGCCTCCTTATGTTTCTATAGCAGAGGAAGGATGGGTATTATTTCTCCTTGTTTTATTTTAAAAAAAAATCAAAGGTCTAAGCGATGAAGGGATTTGCTCAAGGTTGCATCAAGAGAAAAGAGAAGGAATGCTGAACATAAAGAGAAGAGCTGAATATAAATCAGAGAGCAAGGCAATGTCTCTGCCTCATGGACCTTCCGTTTTAGTTACGATGGACTTATTGAAAATAAATAACTTTTTATACAATAACACAAATGATTTGCAATGTCAGAGAGTTGTAAGTGCTAAGTAAAAGTAATAAAGCAGGATAAGAGGACAAATAGAAAGATGGATGGGGGAAAGAAGAGGCTCCTTTAGATAGGATAGTCCTGAAAGACATCTCTTTTTTTTTATGTGAATTTATTTTTGAGACAGAGCATGTAAGTGGGGGAGGGGCAGAGAGAGAGCGGGAAAGAGGATCCAAAGCAGGCTCCGTGCTGACAGCAGAGAGCCCGATTCAGGGCTTGAACTCATGAACTGTAAGATCATGACCTGAGCTGAAGCTGGACGTTTAACCGACTGGGCCACCCAGGCATCCCCTGAAGGACATCTCTTAAGCAGAGACCTGAACAGAGTGGGGGATTAGTTATGTGAATACCCACAGAAACAGCTTTCCGGGCAGAGGGAACAGCAAGGACAAAGGTCCTGAGGCGGGTGTGTCTTGGCCGGTTTAAGGAACAGTATGTCCATTGCACATTAATTTTACTGGTTGTTATTAGGTGTTAGTTGAAAGAAGCATTCTGTGGTCCAGTAACTTTCCGAGCCTCTGGGTAAAGCAGAACTTCTGAGAGCCTCTAATACACAAATGTGCTCCGCGAATCTTCTCGAGCAAGCTGCAGCGCACGATGTTGCACAATGTTATTCAACCATGGAAACCTTTCCTCAAGGAGCATCTCAGGGGATTATTGTTCCACAGAACACTCTGGAAAATGCTGCACCACACCCTGCTTTTACTGGAAAGAGGAAGTTGGGCTAGGAACTAGCACTTTAGGCGCCGTGTAAAGCCATCGGAGGACACCTACAGAGGGACAACAATCCTATCAGGCAGTGGCCAGGCCCACTTATCCACAGGGGTGAATGTGCAGCCAATCCGGTTTTTTGTCAACTATCTGAAACTACGCTTGGCCCCTATTTCCTGTCTGAACCTCTGGGGTTTTCCATGATTTAACCCTGGTTAGTTGATTCCATGCTCTGCTGATCTTCCTTAGTGCTCTCATTTGGGGAAATGGGAGTGGGCAGAACAGGAACAGTGGAAATCTGCTCAGCGCGTGCTCCCCCTCAGGCTGGGGGTGGGGAGCAGGGCAGGGGGCGATTTCCACGTCCCTGAATGAAGTGTGCAGTTGGTGGCCTCCCCTGCAGCCCAGGGCAGGAATTCGGCTCACATCTTTGCTCTGCGCACTCTGAGCTCTGTCTGCCGTGGACACATCCAGAAGCGATTCAGCTGCAGACAGGTGCGGATGCTACAAGAGGAAGACTCACATTTGGCAGGAAAGCTGCCAGCTGTGGAGAATGCGGATCACTGCCTCGCTAGGGAAGCATTCCCAAGCCCTCCAAGCTATGAAGCCAGGAAGTGAATGGGAAGCAGCTGGAGTGAGCCGGGCGGAAGGGACAAGCCAGAGAGAGCAGGAGAGCACCCGACGGTGGCCTGACCCCAGGGAGCCCAGCAGAGGCCAGCTGGGCCAGCTTCCCCAGAGAA
The DNA here is from genome assembly GCF_016509475.1 of Prionailurus bengalensis. Classification (NCBI taxonomy): domain Eukaryota; kingdom Metazoa; phylum Chordata; class Mammalia; order Carnivora; family Felidae; genus Prionailurus; species Prionailurus bengalensis. Next base: position 93,384,710 of record NC_057358.1, read on the forward strand.
AGCAGTGAAAGGGAGTGGCTGGTCCCAGGGGTATCAGCGGGCAGGCTGGACCAAGTCACATCAGAAGAGTGACAGCGGGAGTCATCAGTTGGCTTTTAAAGAAAACTAAACTGTATAAATAAATAGATGTTAATCCCAGATGCTGCTCACTCCTGAAATACATGAAATGTAAGTGACCAAGTGAAAAACACTGAATGAATTCTTTCTTTCAGGACTTTCAAAGAAATCTTGCAAAAGCAGATCTGGCTAAGAGCTTGGCCACAGACGAACAAGTACATCCCAGACACAAGGAGAGTTTTTTCATGGTCATGTCTTGTCATAGGGCTTTTTAACAAGTTGACTTAAGGCTGTGATGCGTACGCAGCTGAGAAAGTCTACTGAAAACAGCAAATGCCCCAGGCCAGAATTTGTGGGCATTTTCTCTTCGTGTGACATTAGAGATAAAATTAAAGATAGAAGAATTATTATAACTTTTATTAAGTGTTGAGAGTTTGTTGAGCACCCGACACTTTGCACACAGCATGTTTAATGTTTACAACAAGCTAGTGTTGCTATGCCTTTTTTACACACGAAGAAACTGTGGTTAACGTGTCTGATGCCACAGGGTTAGTTAAGGGGTTGTTGGTCTGAAATGCAGACCCAGACCTCCCTGACTGGGAAATCAGGCTCTCTCTGCTGTCACACTAAGGCCTGTGTTATCACATCGACAGCAGCATAAGATACTCAGAACTGAGGACTTGCTGTACAAGGAACCATGCACTTCCTTTCCAGCGCACCTGTCTACTCACTAGCAATTTATAAAATACATCTTTTGGGGTACCCTTTCTGTCAGATGTTGGGGAGATCAATAAATATTTGCATGGCGCTTTGAGAGAAGGAGAAGGAAAATCCTAGATTTAAAAAAAAAAAAAAGGAAGTACTACGTCACAGGATGGATGGGATAGATCAGACATAAACTTGGACAGGTTTGACTGCTCTAAGTCACTCACACGTTGGTAACTTTGAACCCTTATGTGAAGCTGCCAGGTTAGAGCTCCATGAGATACTTAAAGAAACCACAGAGCCACTGTGGTCACTTCCTCACCAGCTTCTGGGACACTTAGTCTTACTGTTCTCATACTCTTCAGACTGCTCTTGAATTCTGAAGACGCTTTTCAGAAGTAGGTAAAAGTCCAATCAAATAACTATCAAATTGGACTTTGCAGGGTCTATGTGAAACCCTTATATGTCCTCATATACTTGATCACTTACGTGATCAACTTCTTCTGTTCTCTCCAACATACCTTCCCAGAGCTAAATGTCACTCACATTTATGTCACACTCAGCCCACGCTGTTACCTATACATTTTGTTCTTATTGACAAAATGGTGCATATACACATTTTTCAGCTACATATCTGGCGATACACAACCAGGGCTGAAAATAGTGCCTAAACTCCCCACCACAGTGATAGTTTGACTAGCACATAATTCCTACAATCGCTTAGGGTTGCCTAGGTAATCTAAATAATTTTACTTTGGTTAACAAATGGTAGCCGTGTAAAAACACAAAAGAGAAAGCATGCTTTAGCGATATCAATATAGTATGCACAGTGATATTAATTATCATATCTTATAACGAGTAAAATTTTATGAAAACATTTTGGAATCGTTTTTATTAGCAGTCTCTACTTCCATACTATACCCACAGATTGAAAATATCTACAATTGGAAGAGAAATTGAGGAACAAAATTAATTCACTTACATAAAACCACCAAGAAAGTTAATCACAGTCTGCAGTCTGGAATCTAGTTCAATTTAAGTTCGACATTAAAGCTACTGCAGAAAACTTCCTTTGTAGTGAAATGAGCTTTAATTTTTAGAAGCTTTGTAGCCATTCTTGTAATCATTCAAGGTCGAATGCAAAAAGATAGAGCAAAAAAGAACAAAGCTTGTCTGTGATTGCAAAAAGTGGCAAATTTTCTTTCAATCTTTTCCCTATTTCAACAAACTGAAACCAAGCCTTTCCAACCTAGTTCTATGCAACTGTATCCGCACTTACTTGCCTACCTTCCAATTTTTTGCATCTTTAAATGATTTATTTTAACATTTGGACCCAAAGCAACACCCATTTTATGCACAAGTAGAGTTTCTTTGTGCTATAATTGAAGACAGTGGAATAACTCTCCTTTGTCCTTGATAACGTGAATGCCACTACCCAAAAATGCCTTTCTTTGGATGAGGATATTGCCCCCAATTCAAACATAAACGTTCGCTTTTTATCATGCACTGGGATTGCCGGGAGGGTGAATATCACCTCTTACAATTTACCATTTGGATGTTTGATAAAAGCAGTTTACGAGAAGGAAAATAGCTTCCCCAGTGTTAAGCTTGAGAATACGAACACTGTTTGGGGCCCTAGCACTAACTGCCTTAACACTTTGCTGAAAGCCGGTATCCCCAAGCTAAACAAGGGAGAGTAAAATATGTAGGTGTGTCCTAGTCAGTGCTTGGAAAATGAAAAGGTGAAAAGCTCTTTTTTCAATATTTTTTAATGTTTATTTATTTTTGAGAGAGATAGAAACGGGGACAGAGCATGAGCAGGGGAGGGGCAGAGAGAGAGAGAGGGAGACACAGAATCTGAAGCAGGCTCCAGGCTCTGAGCTGTCAGCACCAAGCCCTGAGCAGGGCTAGAACTCAAGAACTGTGAGATCATGGCCTGAGCCGAAGTCAGACGCTCAACTGACTGAGTCACCCAGGCGCCCCTATTTCTTTATGTTTAAATTTTGGGGGGTATTCTTTCTGTCAGATGTTGGGGAGATCAATAAATATTTGCTTGGCGCTTTGAGAGAAGGAGAAGGAAAATCCTAGATTTAAAAATAAAAACCCCATCCTATGTCACAGGATGGATGGGATAGATCAGACATAAACTTGGACAGGTTTGACTGCTCTAAGTCACCCACACGTTGGTAACTTTGAACCCTTATGTGAAGCTGCCAGGTTAGAGCTCCATGAGATACTAAACGAAACCACAGAGCCACGGTCACTTCCTCGCCAGCTTCTGGGACACTTAGTCTTACTGTTCTCATACTCTTCAGACTGCTCTTGAATTCTGAAGATGCTTTTCAGAAGTAGGTAAAAGTCCAATCAAATAACTATCAAATTGGACTTTGCAGGGTCTATGTGAAACCCTTATATGTCCTCATATACTTGATCACTTACGTGATCAGTTTGTTCTATTCCCTCCAACATAACTTCCCAGCCGGATACAGGGCTCGAATTCACGAACCTAACCATGAGATCATGACCTGAGCTGAAGTTGGACATTAATCAGCTGAGCTGCCCAGATGCCCCAGCAATTTTTTAAGGAAAAAAAAATTTCACAAATTTTTATGGCTCCAGATAATTTTCAGTGTATTTGCCAGTGAATGCACGTCATGAATCTACCTGATTACATAAATTTGACCCTCATTATTATGCAGTGGTTCTTGATTGTGAAATATGGTGAACAAGTGATTTCTCATCCTAGCTTTAATATTGTCAGAGTTAACCCATCACATTTTTTTGTTTACAAAATATATGGGTTTTTTTTGTGTGTGTGTGTGTGTCAACCTTTCAGCTTTGCTAGAAATGCTGGGCAACAGGAAAGAATTGAGTTCATGACTCATCAGCTTATTAGGCCACACGTCTCAGTGACTATACATGCTGCCGTCAGTCTCCTTTTTATGGTGGTGATAAAGGAAGGTAACTCATGCAAAGGAGTTAGTTAAATGATCCGAAATGTCATTGCTCAACACTGGAGATGTATTAATTTGTAGTCCTATAATTGGAAAACAGGATATGAAGTCTTTAGGGGCTGGCTGGCCGGCCAGCTGGTCAACCAAATAGTATACTGTTATAACAGCAAAAGGAAATGTCATACAGCTCTTCTCTAAGTGCATCATAAGACTTATTGTGCAAATGCTTTTCTTTTTCTTTTATATTGGTTCATTTGTAGTTTTGATTTGCTTTAGCTTCTAGCTAAAGCATACTTTGCAATGACTGTGTCCTTTTGGAAAATTATCTGTACTGATTTCCAAAGGAGAATTTCTGTGCTTAGCAATATGAGGTAATGTTTGTGATCACTGTGGAAAGTAGCACAGTTAATGAGATTACTGTTAAATCAATAACCCCAGTGAAATGCAGGGAGACTCCAGTTCCATGCATTTCTCTCTTGTGACACTATTTGACACATTGTTGGATACAATTCTATGATCCCACTGTTTCAAATAGTTATAGAAACCACACGATATACAGAAACTATGCAAATTTAGATGCGTAAGCGTAGAAAACAAAATGTATGCGGCAATCAAAATCTGTATTTAGGGAGTAAGGTAAAAACTATTTTGGTAAAATCACAAAAATGATATTGAAATATGATTTAACAGAGGTACTGGCAGGTGAAGCATTATTCTGCATTTAGCGATCACACCGACCACAGAAATACCATAGGAAACACATCTGATAAAATGAATATACGGTAGAGATTCTCCTGTAGAGAAAGTAGAGTATGTAACTACACCCAGACCTAAACAGAAATGAACGTACAGTATTGCATGGAAAATCATAAGGTGAAAGAGTAAGTTTTACTAATTTTGAAAATGAGAGGAACGTTGTTTTCAAAATCCTGGAGTAAAATTGAATATTTACTGTGGAAAAGATGTAGCTTTAAGTAAGATAGTGTGTTCAACTAAATAAAGGTGTGAGTAAAACACATTTCAGTCATCTTGTGACCCTAAGCATAAAGAAAAGAAGGACCTTTTTTTAAAGAGAGAGGAAGGAAGAAGGATAGGCCAAAGAAAAGATTTTGATAAGAAGTTTTCTGAAATATCAAAAGATTTCCATAGTCAACACAACCAGGGCCCTCCCGGTGATAAGTCAGAAAGATTGTATGTGGAGACCAAATCCTCCTCTGCTTCACATGAAAGGCCTTTAATTTTGAGTAAGAGTTGCAGTAGATAAATCTAACTTGGCTAAAGTAAATTCTAACCGTTGAGCTGTGAAATGTTGGAGACTCTTCACATTCAAGAAATAATTTGTGTGTTTCTAAGAATTCACAGGAGAAAACAATGGATTATGAGATTTTCTAATGAGACTGTTTCAAGACATATACCTACTTTATTTCATGAGTCTCCAAGAAGATTTCCCAAAGATGCCACAACATCAACCAGTCCCTGGTGGGGTTCTTAATTCTGCCTCTTGACACTTACGGTTCAGCCGTAATTCACAAAGTCTGGGATGAAAATCAATCCAAAGCTGGGTTCGTGGCAATCATGAGTGCCTTGATCTCCAGGAGAATGCTACTTAACAGGCTCTCCCAAAAATGCAAAAGAAAAAAACTCTCTTCAGCTTCTAGATTCCCCTCTCTCTCTCTAGGATTCAGCTTAATGGTAAGATTTGCCCAACCCAAACCCTGCAGTATCCAGCCTACCTCAAGCAGCTGGAAATCACTTTTCACAGGAATACTTTGGCACATCCCCATGAAAAAGGGAATATTTGTGCAAAGGTAAGTGATTTTCTTACTGACCCCATCTCAAATCAAGAACCTCTTATTATCCACTGCATGATGTTGCTTCCACAAAGGAAGTAGGTATATTAAATCAATTGAAAACCAGTCAAATTTAGAAAAAAAAACCTGTATAAATATGTAGCATTATTCTGCCAATTCTTTAATCATGCTTATATAGAATCATATAGATAACTCTCCTCTGGGGTGCCTGGGTGGCCCAGTTCGTTAAGCATCCGACTTCATCTCAGGTCATGATCTCACCGTTTGTGAGTTCGAGCCCTGCATCGGGCTCTGTGCTGACAGTTCAGAGCCTGGAGCCTGCTTCAGCTTCTGTGTCTCCCTCTCTCTCTGCCCCTCCCCAGCTCGCACTCTGTCCCTCTGTCTCTCAAAAATAAATAAACATTAAAAACAAAGAACTCTCCTCTAAGAATATATGATGTAAAAATTATATTCTTTTTTAAAAAATTATTTTACCAGATTTAATTAGTTCAATTTTTTTTTTTAATTTCTCTGTGTGCTCAACACCTTGGAAGGTACCAGGGAAAGAGATAAACATTACATGACAAATTCTGTACTAACAGATGTGTCCCAGAGGAGACAGGCAAGAAAATCAATGATAACTATATAGTGTAGCAAGCACTATTCTGGAGATATGTGCGAGGGGTCGTGGGAATATACTGGAGGGCAGAAACTGAATGATTGGGATGTGTCTGCTGAATACTGAAGAATAAGTGTGACACAGCCAGGCAAATGAAAGCAAAAGAACTTCTTTGCAAAGGACCCGCGTGAGCAAAACTACCAACGTAGGAAAGAGTACAGTATTTTGAAGTACTTAACCAGAATGTTGTGACTAGGAACACAGAGGTCATGGCAGAAAAATAAGGCTGGAAGGAGACAAAACAAGATACTAAAGGGTCCTGTATGCCATGGTGAGTTTTCCTTTTGTCCTGAAGGTGCCAATGAAAGATTTTCAGCAGAAGAGTTACATAGTCATTTTTGGCTTTAGGAAAAGAAAATATTACTACCTGTAAGAAGAGATAGATTATAGTAGGGGAAATCTAAAACAGAGAGATCAGTTAGGGCACCAGAAGCATTATCCAGGGATTCACAATGGAGCTGCAGCTTAGCAGGATGATTCCAAAGACAGAAAATACAGTCAACAAAATCCAAGGATCGGTTAGTTACGGAGCCGAGAAAAAGAAGAGTCTAGGATTTACTTGCAAGTTTCTGGCTTAGGCACCTAAGAGAGGAGCTAAAAACAAGGGGCAATAGATTTGAGAAGAAAGATGTTCACTTTAGAGCACTTTGGATTTGAAGTACCTGAAGATGCCCAAGGGAAAGTGCCAGAGAAATGGTCAGAAATGCTCACTCAGAACTCAGAAGAACCAGCTGATGGGAAGTACAGGGCTAGAAGTCAGCTGTGTACAGCATGAAGGCCGGGGTGTGAATGAGAAGGCCCCAAAAAAGTATGTACCATTAGAAGAGGACCAAGGCAGAACCTTGGAAACACTAACAAAATCTTTCCAAAATGATGAGTTTTGTTTGGACCACTGCTCCTTGGGTAGCAATTCATGATTGATGTTAATGATACACAAATGATAATCTAAGATTTTTTCAATATTTCATGCACTGGGGCCAACACAAGATGGCGGCTTCCTCAATGCAAACCCAAATGGCCCTGTCAATGGTGATTACCACAGATCCCAGTATGGGACCTAACTAGGAACCATCAATTAAAATACCAGTGCAGAAGTATTTTGGGGAATCTGTGAAATCAAATTTATTTCCATGACAACACTAAGGTATTATTTATCTTTTCCACTCTATTGGTATTTGCAATGACACTAAACAAAACTTTCAGCACCTTAGCATGAATCAACGCAGTGGCAGTAATTGTACCAGCAGTCATGGTGTTCTTCACCACCATGCATTCACATCAAAAAATTAATGCTGCTTTCACTTAAGAATGTCCTTCATGAAGCAGTTTCTTACATCTAGATTTCTGGGTACAATTCATGTGATAAACTGGGAAGTACACATAAAGTGCTTTTGTACACCAAAGTACAGTGAGTGTCTCTAGAAAAAGCACTTGTACAATTGTTTGACTTTCAAGGCTGAACAAGCCACTTTTTTGTTTCATGGACCACCATTTTTATTTAAAAGAACAACTGGAAAAAAAAAGTACATAAATAAATAAAAGAGCAACCGACAGAAAATTCATGATGATTCTGACCCGGGTATTTACCAGGCATTTTCTCAAAAAAATGAATGAAGCGAACCTGTCACTTCAAGGAAAACACCTAACAGTATTTGTTGCCATTGATAGAATTCAAGGTTAAAGTGAAAATCAGTTATGGATGTGAAGCGTGGAAGTGAAAATCGGCTTCCCAATACGCAAAGACTTTTCTGATGGTGTCAATGATGACATTAACAAATGTGATTTTTTGATATATATGATATATTGTGTCAACTCTGCTACATTTGCATTATTCAGTGAACTAATATTTTCCAAATGACCGATGAATGAAGTTACAAAATCAAACCATATAAAAGATTCATTCAAAGTACAAGATAGACCAATGGATTTTAATATAACTGAGTACAAAAAGTTCATTGATAAGGGTTTAGATTGTAACTGACCTTTATACTAACATGTAATAGGGTTATTATTGTTATTTTAAATAGTTTGAAATCTCTCAGTTTTAATTTTGAATATGGTAAATATTGACTAGATATAGCTTACATAAACAAAAAGCTCTTTGGTGGCCTCAATAATTTCTAAGAATTTAAAAGGAACTTGAGGGGTGCCTGGGTGGCTCAGTCGGTTAAGCGTCCAGCTTTGGCTTAGGTCATGATCTCACAGTTTGTGAGTTTGAGTCCCACATTGGGCTCTGTGTTGACAATTCAGAGCCTGGAGCCTGCTTTGGATTCTGTGTCTCCTTCTATCTCTGCCCCTCCCCCACTTGTGCTCTGTCTGTCTCTGTCTCTCAAAAATAAATAAATGTAAAAAAAAAAAATTAAAAAGAACTTGAGACCAGAAAGTTTGAGAACTGCTCTCTTAGGGAAAAACAAAACAGGCTTAGAAAAAAGGATATTCTCATTGCTCCATTGCCCTCCAGACTTCTCTTCTGTCCTACCTCCTTATCAAGCCCTCCTAAGCAGTCTTTAGAAATGTCAGTGTAGGGGTGCCTGGGTGGCTCAGGGGGTTAAGCCATCATCGACTCTTGGTCTCAGCTCAAGTCATGATCAAAAGACTTGTGTGATCAAGCTCCACTGGCAGGCTCTGCACTTACAACTTAGAACCTGCTTGGGGTTCTCTCTCTCCCTCTCTCTCTGCCCCTCCCCTGCTCATGCTCTATCTCTCTCCCAAAATAAATAAATAAACTTAAAAAAAAAAAAAAAAGGAGAGGTGCCTGGGTAGCTCAGTTGGTTAAGTATCTGACTCTTGATTTCGGATCAAGTCATGATCTCATGGTTCATGAGATCGAGCCTGGAATTGGGCTCCATGCTGACAGTGTGGAGCCTACTTGAGATTCTCTCTTTTCCTCTCTCTGTCCCTCCCCCACTTTCACATGTGCGCTCTCGCGCTCTCTCTCTCTCTCAAAATAAATAAATAAACTTTCAAAAAAGAAAAAAAAAGCTCAGTCTAATTCTTTCATCCATTGACTATCTTTATTTCTCCAATTCATCATTCAGTGACAGGTCATGGTTTTATTACAGAAGTTCTACATTATCTAATTGAGAATCTGCCCTTCTCAGAAGCTGGTCTGACCTACAACAGCAAAACTATTTTCTCACTCTAATGAATACCTATTTTTTTCACAATATTTTTAGATTCATTAAAAACTGTGGTCGTTTTTCTATGACTCTAGTCCATTCTTATTTTTGAATGCCCTATGTTTTATTGGCTAAGCTGTTCAAGCAGAAAGATAATTATTGGGAACTCTCTTAGTCAATAAAATTTCATTAGATCATCTCTATGCACATCTTGAACTTTAATTATTGTGGTTTCATCATGATGTGTAAATACATTCAAATGAGTAAGTTATTCCAATCCTAATCAATACAAGTAAACAGAAATTTATATTTATGAGTGAAGAATATTCTTAATGAACCATCCACATGCCTAACTTAGGTTTAATGCTAGTACATTTTAACTTAAGAATGACGTGCTAAAGATGTATATATGTGAATGTTTCCTATGTTTTCTGCCTCTTCATTGAATACACACTTGAGTTAAATGAATTCCTTCTACTCTAATTATATTATGTTGCACTGAAGTCATTTCATTTCTAAGATAGGTAGCCAGTGTTTGGGGACCTCAAATAGTAAGTTCCATTTCATAGGTACATATAAAACCCATTCTGACAAATACTATGGGTTGACAATCGACACATATGACATGTATTCCAATGCACTTCTAGCAGAGGTTTTACAGGCAAAAACTGTATTTCTTAGACTCTTGAAACTAGGGTTCTGGGTTAATCGGGGATCCACCAGTCAGATCATGAGGGAACTGTTTTTGGAATGGAGTTAAGTGGGATGAGAAATAGCGTGAAGCACCATTTTGGTGTGAATCAAGTTGGATCTGCTTGAGGCTGCAGCAGTGTGGACCCAGGACCTCAAGAAAGACTCCTGCCTTAACTGATGGCTTCTTGATCATGGCAGTAGAAGCCAGGCAATTCTATGGGGACTTTGGAGTTGTCTGGAATCTCAGCCTATTTCTTCAGCTCCCTGTCCCCCAAAATTCTATAAGCCATTTTCATCCTACCATACATTCCATTCTGCTTCTGCTGGCTAGAATTGATTCCGTGCTCAACAGCGACCAAGCCTTCTGCTTAAAACATGGCTCATCAGACATGATGCTATCACTGAAAATTAGCTTCTTTGCCCATATCACAATTACAGTACATGTGGCTGGCATCATTTAGTGGTTTGATGAGACAATAGTTCAATTTCCATCTAAACTTAGAAAATTGAATTATCAGGAGTTGAGAAGTCAACATAAAGATGGGATTGTTTCTTGGCTCAGGGTTTTAGGTGTGATTTTATTGGCAGATCGGCTAAATCTAACCTTCTCTGATTACAACTCCCAGGCATGCTGAGGGCACGACCTGCCTTGCATTTATGCAATGCTTTTATAGTTGTAAATGCGCATTCACATACATTGCCTCAGTTGCGGTTAACAACAGTTGGAAAGCAGAAAGAAAAAGCAATGGTCACATCAGCATTAAAAGTGAAAGAACTAAACCTTCAAGGAAACTAAGAAATTTGTTAAAGGCGTTGTAGGTAAAAAGTGCAGGCAGGACTAAGACCCAGGGCATCTGTCTGCTAGTCCAGGGCTCTTCCTTGAGCTCTTCTCTGAAGCATGTGTATCCTTGAGTCCCTGTCTATATACTGTCATAGGGACCATTGCTGCTACCTAATATCCATTCCCTTGTCTTCTTTAGAAGTAGAACCCCAGGCACCTGGGTGGCTCAGTTAAGCACCCAACTTTGGCTCAGTTCATGATCTCACAGTTTGTGGGTTCCAGCCCCACATCAGGCTCTGTGCTGATGGCTCAGAGCCTGGAGCCTCTTTCAGATTTTGTGTCTCCCTCTTTCTCTGCCCCTCCCCCCCCCTTTTTCTCTCTCTCAAAAATAAATAAATATTACCCAAAAAAACCCAAACAAACAAATTTTTTAAAAAGAAGTAGAACCCCAGGTTGATTGGAGGCAACAATATATCTACTTATGAGTTTACATTTCCCAGTCTCCTTTAAACCTACATGGGGCCATGTGACTACATTCTGGTCAATGAAATAAGCAGAAGTGTCAAATGGCTTACTTACTGAGAAGACTGCTTAGAAGAAGCTAACTCAGCTGGGAGAACTTTTTTGTCCTTCTGTATTTAAAAAACAAAACAAAACCTTAATTTTGTTAAAGTCTCCAAGATTCTCTTCTTGGTCCTCTTCTAATGGTATTCACTTCTTCTGGGCCATCTCATGCACACCCTTGGCTTTCATTCTGCACACAGTCGACTCCTGGTCCTGTACCTTCCACCAGGCATTTCCTCTGAGCTCTGAGCCAACATTTCCAACCATTTCCCTGGCACCTTCCCTTTAGTGTCTTCGGGCACCTCAAATTCAGGGATCTCAGGCAAACATCTTTCTCCCCAAATCCTTCCTGCCATTTAAAGGTAGATGTGATCATGAGAACTAAATCAGCCACATTGAATCATAAGACTAGATGTCACATGCTAAGGCTGAAGTAGCAAAAAAAAAAAAAAAATTGGAGCTTGGGTCAATGAATGACTTTAAAGGAATATACTACTCCTAGACTTCTTACCTCTGGACTTGTTTTTAGATGAGAGAGGATAAATATCTATCTTGTTTAAGCTACTGTGATTTGGGGTTTCCAATTATATGCAGCAGATCTTAATCCCAACTGATACACATAATTTTCCCAAATTATTTCTATTTTAAGGTTATGTTCTTTTAAATAAATGCTTTCACCAATGAGCAATCAGAGAATGGAGTGATTATCTCAAGATAATAGCTGTCCCAAGTTACAGAGTTGACATCTGGATATACTGTTAGATCTATATTACATTTTGAAGAGTAAAAGCTAGATTCTCCTGAATGCATCTTTTTTTTTTTTTCAACGTTTATTTATTTTTGGGACAGAGAGAGACAGAGCATGAACGGGGGAGGGGCAGAGAGAGAGGGAGACACAGAATCGGAAGCAGGCTCCAGGCTCCGAGCCATCAGCCCAGAGCCTGACGCGGGGCTCAAACTCACGGACCGCGAGATCGTGACCTGGCTGAAGTCGGACGCTCAACCGACTGCGCCACCCAGGCGCCCCCTGAATGCATCTTTAAGAATGAGGGCTTAAGCTGAGTCAGTGTGTTTTACACATTATGTACCCCCTCAATCTGGGTACAGGAGCACTTAGCAACATAGGTAAGCCAATTACATTGAAATGCCGTTAGCAACATATTTTGGTGTTTTCTTGTTTCTTCTTTAATTCCAGTATAGTTAAAAACAGTGTTATATTAGTTTCAGATGTACAGTGTAGCGAATCAACCATGCCATGCATCACCCAGTGCGCGTCACAACAAATGCACTCCTTATAATTATCAACATATTTTCTGAATTTGATACCATAATATATGTGCTTCTTTAAGGCACCCAATTTTGTGCATTAAATTTGAAGATGTCACAGTACGCCTAAGAATTACCAGGACTTTAAAGTTGAGAAGAGGATAAATGATATTTTGTGACATCAGGAGCAACTGTAATATAAAAGGAAAATACCTGTGATTTCTATTAGAAACAGAATCACAGGTATTAGCAATACGTAATACTATTGTGGTTTGTGGCCTACATTCTTAAGGGAAGGAAATACTACATTTCAGCTAGAGATTAGTGAAAATAAGTATGTGGATTTTTTTCCCCATCAGGTACATGGACCCCTCAATTCTAAACACAGATGCTTTAGGGGGGCTCTAAAGCCCCCTAAACTTTAAGGGGTGCTTAAGTTTAAGCACCTGTGCTTAATCAGGTGGTTCAATCAGTTAAGCGTCCAACTTCAGCTTAGGTCATGATCTCACAGTCTGTGAGTTCGAGCCCCGGGTCAGGCTCCGTGCTGACAGCTCAGAGCCTGGAGCTTGCTTTGGATTCTGTGTCTCCCTCTCCCTCTGTCTCTCCCCTGATCATGCTCTCTCTCTGTCTCTCAAAAATAAATAAATGTTAAACTTAAAAAATTAAATTAAGTTAAATACACAAACACAGATGTCTTGGGAGTCTATGAATTCTAAGTTAAGAACGCTACTTTATTATTTTTTAAGTTTATTTATTTATTTTGAGAGAGTGAGAGACAGCATGCATGTGCACGTGGGTGAGCAGGGAAAGGGCAGAGAGAGGGAGAGAGAGTATCCCAAACAGGTTCTGCAACATCAACGCAGAGCCCCACACAGGGCTCAATCTCACAAACCATGAGATCATGACCTGAGCTGAAATCAAGAGTCAGGGGCTTAATCAGGTGAGTCACCCAGGCACCCCAAGAACCCTACTTTAAACCATGAAAGAATCCTTGTGATTTCTGCATTCCACTAGAGACCACTGAAGAGGTCTGGTTTATGATATGACTAATGCCTGACAGGATCAGCCCTGGATTTTAGCACCTTTTGCAGTTCAAGAAACTTGTGAAAGCTGTAATGCGTGGATGTCTGACTCCAGTCACGGTCATCCAGAAAGGCCGGTGTTGTAAAACGTTAACTCCACTGCCAGTGACAAATGACATCGGATTGCAGTTACGGGCCAATGCATAGATTATAGGAAAAATGAACTACCAGTTAGCCCCTTGAGGATCTCCTATCGGAGGATTGAGACCCAGGAAATTGGTTATGTGTTTATTCTGTGCAGCTTCTGTTTTGGTCAAACTGCAAATAAAAGACCTCAGTCTCAAAGGCCTTATTTGGGACATCCTTCTGAACACTAAAACCAAATACGAAACTAAGAAAAATAATGAAAATCAAATTCCTCTGAAAACTCCTCATAAACATTAAGCTCCAAGCTCTCCCCAAAATCCAATTTAGCGAAAGAAATGTCTACGATAAAATGGTGCTTGACAAGAACAATTTAAGGAAATAGTTCTGGTGTCTTTGTCTACTATTAAAGAGACATACACACGGAAAATATGATGAAGAATATGTTTTGCAATTTTTTAAAACTGTAGGAGATTTTAAATTTTTTTTTAACGTTTATTTATTTTTGAGACAGAGAGAGACAGAGCATGAACGGGGGAGGGTCAGAGAGAGAGGGAGACACAGAATCGGAAGCAGGCTCCAGGCTCTGAGCCATCAGCTCAGAGCCCTATGCGGGGCTCGAACTCACGGACCGTGAGATCGTGACCTGAGCCGAAGTCGGACGCTTAACCGACGGAGCCACCCAGGCGCCCCTAAACTGTAGGAGATTTTAAAAGACAGCCTCAGTGTTCATAAAAATGGACTACGACGCAGCCTTGAAGCAATTTTTGAAGACTATATTCAAATCAGTTCTGTGGAGTTAAAGGAAGTCAAGAGAAAATATTTCTGATTTAAAAAAAGATAGTTTTCAGGGGAGCAAAATTTGAGGGTAAAATTACCTTTAACAAAAAAGGTGCTTCTGTGGAGCCCATTTTAGATTAGAAAGTTCTTAATAAGTGCAGAAAGCATACAGAAAATTTATAAATGCATCTTGGCAACTCTAAACACACAGGTTCACCATACAGTTACAGATCTAGAGTCAGAGAAAAGTGTTTCGTATCTTTGCTCTGCCGTATATTTAACGGTGTGAGCTTGGGCAAGTTACTTAGCCTCTCTGATCTTCAATTTCCTCATTCACCAGAGTAATAATTGTACCTGTCTGGGCAGTTGTGAGAAGTAAGTAAGCAAACAACTGTAAAACACCTAGACCTGTGCCTCGAATATACTAAGCAATATACATTTTATCATCAAAAAATTCTTGTGAGGGTTAATTGTGATATTACCTACACAGTTCTTGGCACAGTGTCTAATATATACTCAACACTTAAGAGACGATAGTTGGTATCAGAAATTGAAATAAAAGTTCTGGTATTGGCATTTAATAATATTGAAATTAGTATTGGTATTAGATTAATAGATTCTTGCTATTAGGATGGGCATTGATATTGGTTTGGATATATATCAGTACATAGTATGATGTAAACCTGGAATTCATGCCAGGATGAGGAACCCGTCCTCAAGATGCTGTTGCTCTAAGGACTTCCCTTTCTGCCTTATCTTAAAAAAGATGAGGACTGGGTCCCACCATCTTTCTTTGGGCATATCCTAGAAATGGATTCCAAACCAACAATTCCGTGGCTATGTGGCTACGTTCAATGATGGCTACACGCTCAGTGCCATTATCTTTGGGTTCAGGCAATGGGGCCATGCAATATTAATAGTACTAATATAGCTCACTCTCTTTTGGTAACATCCAGCAAAGAACTCACTGTATCGTGAAACATGGTTGCCTTTGGTCCTGCAGCCACTGGCCCAGCTCTGAAAAGGCCGGCTATTTCTGTGCTTAAACTGGGTTTGTGAAGAAAATATTCAAGGGGCACCTGGGTGGCTCAGTTGGTTGAGTGTCTGACTTTGGCTCAGGTGATGATCTCACAGTTTGTGAGTTCAAGTCCCTCATCGGACTCTCTGCTGTCAGAGCAGAGCCCGCTTTGGATCTTCTGTCCCCCTCTCTCTCTGCCTCTCCCATACTTGTTCTCTCTCAAAAATAAACATTTAAAGGGGCGCCTGGGTGGCGCAGTCGGTTAAGCGTCCGACTTCAGCCAGGTCGCAATCTCGCGGTCCGTGAGTTCAAGCCCCGCGTCGGGCTCTGGGCTGATGGCTCAGAGCCTGGAGCCTGTTTCCGATTCTGTGTCTCCCTCTCTCTCTGCCCCTCCCCCATTCATGCT
Organism: Prionailurus bengalensis; assembly: GCF_016509475.1. Taxonomy (NCBI): domain Eukaryota; kingdom Metazoa; phylum Chordata; class Mammalia; order Carnivora; family Felidae; genus Prionailurus; species Prionailurus bengalensis. Next base: position 93,400,688 of record NC_057358.1, read on the forward strand.
CTGTCTCTCTCTGTCCCAAAAATAAATAAACGTTGGAAAAAAAAATTTAAAAAAAATAAACATTTAAAGAAAAGAAAATATTCAATAGTCTAATGATTTATTCATTTGTTAGTAGTGAAAAAAAATTCCATAGAACCTCATTGTCCTGAATGTCTAGAAATAACATTTTGAACTCACCTATATTCCCTGGGAACAGAAACTAACTCAGAACCATCTATAAATCACCAACCAGTTATGACAAGACCATGAGAAGTGTCCTAGTTTCCATGTCCACCTCAGAAATTCTGAACTATCTCACACTGGCTGAAGGAACTGTACCCATTTAAACAATGGCCTCAGTCACCATTAACTAAGTGCCCAGTATATGCCAAGTATCTTCATAAAATACCGTTATTTCTCATAATAATCCTGTGAAGAAGTCATTATTGTCTCCAATTTAGAAGCAAGGAAACAAAGTGCCAATGTTTTTTTTTTTTAATTTTTTTTCAACGTTTATTTATTTTTGGGACAGAGAGAGACAGAGCATGAACGGGGGAGGGGCAGAGAGAGAGGGAGACACAGAATCGGAAACAGGCTCCGGGCTCTGAGCCGTCAGCCCAGAGCCCGACGCGGGGCTCGAACTCCCGGACCGCGAGATCGCGACCTGGCTGAAGTCAGACGCTTAACCGACTGCGCCACCCAGGCGCCCCCAAAGTGCCAATGTTTTAATAATTTGTCCAAGCCTCGGCCCTCCCAGGGCCCCTGTTAGACACACACACACTGACTGCACGACCCAAATAAAGAAGGCAGACATCCATGAGCAGAAGCGCCGGCTAGACCCGAGTAGCAAGGTGCGAGGGAAATGTCACTAGGTGACACAGCCAGCCAAGCTGCACCCAGACCCAGGCAGAGAATACCTTCTTACACTTTTTAAGAAATATACTCACCCACTGCCCAAAGGCTGTCCTGGGCTTGTCTCTGCAAAGTCTTTGTACGAATCATCCCTGAGTAAGCAATTCCCCATCTTGCCCCGCCAGTCCCCAGGAATAAGGTGCATCGGGGACTTCATCAGATTTAAATATCATCTTTTTTTTTTTTTTTTTTTTGCGATAGAGTAGGGAGAGAGACAGAAGTGAGGAAAGGGGAGGTTCTCAGGGGATTTTGTGCTGCACATGAAACTTGTCTTTAGAACCTCACCTCCTTCTCTGCATTTGCACCTCCCCTTTCATCCCTGCGATCAGGCTGATGGAAGATTCCCCCTCAAGGACCCCTAATAAAGGCTTCTTCTCCCCTAAAACTCCCACCACTCAAAATGTATCTCTATTCTTCCCCTCCCTCCCTCTCGTCTCTCTTCAATAGTCCCTTTCTCTCAGTTTCAGTAATAGAGAAGCAATCTGATCAAACTCAACAATCCCAAGTGTAAATGAAGGGAACCCTGTAGATGAATGCCTGATAGGAACCATGTGAGCACCGTAGAGAAAATGTCTTGGAGCCGAAAGACTTTTCCTCAAGCACATCTTTGAGAGAGTCCTAGTAGAAGAGTGGGAAAAGGGAGGTCTCACCCGCTCCTCTTGGGAGTAAGAAGGAATTAGAAAACCTAGAGTTTTCTCCAATGACCACAGGGTAATTATGCAGCCAAGCCTTCCCACTCATCTGGGGTGGGGAGTGCTCCATGACCAAGGTGATCTTTGAGGCCCTCAAATGGATCAGTGCAATGACAACAAAGTGCTGGGAATCAGAACGCGGTGAGAATAGAAAACAAGCCATAGTTTTGCTAAAAGCAAAACTATTCCAACACTCTGCTTTGGGTGTTGACTCTGGCATTATTTACTACGAATTGGATTCTGGGGTAGCTGAAATGTCCAGATCCAAGCAAGTAGCTGATGGAGAAAGAGAAGGAGATACCGGCTGATTTCTCCATCAGCAGGGAAAGATGTGAACCCTTATCCCTCCTCCCCAGAGAAGAATTCAATGGAACCTCTTGTCTCCCCTCCTTTCAAAACCACTTCTCAGCCCCTTATCTTTCAGCAGAAACACAGCTATGAAGGCCCTTGAGTAACAAACTCAAGAGCCTTCAAAGAGGCCCTCGGAGGAGTTTCTTGCTCTTCTTTTCATTTTTCCCTTTCTTGGCTTGGTTGTACAAAATAATTACAATGACACATTAAAATGAACCTACAGTTTTTTCCTTGTTATTGTGCAGCACAATAGTTATTATGGCTATCATTAAATATATGTCTAACATCATTATAAGTGTTATTTGATTGGAATCCTAAACTCTGTTCACAAATACTTATATTTCATACTTTATTGCTCAAGTGGTATGATCATTGACTCATAACTTTAAAAATATTAGGAGAACTATTAATTAAGAGGCCAGGTTTTAGTCCCAACTCTGATTATAATTAGCTGTGTGATTTTGGGCAATTCCCTTAGTCTCTTTGGGTCTCAATTTCCTCAACCATCAAATGAAGTAATTGAACTAGAAAGCTCTCTAATTTACCATCCATCTCTAAAGTTCCACAATGTTGTGATTATACTAATATTGAACATGCTTTAACATTATTGAGGAGACTTTTTAGAACCTTGTGCAGCCTGAAACATTTCTTATAGAAGATATATGTTGTGATATCCTGCCATTCACCGAGCATTATGTCTGTCCTGGGCACTGTCCCAGGCATTTCCCACACAGTGGTTCATTTAATCTTCTTAACACACCTGTGAAGTACATACTGTTGACCTGATTTTAGAGGTAAGAAGCCTGAGGCTCAGGATCCCAAAGTCAGCAGAGCTGGAATTCACATAATTGGGCTCTATAAGATTCCAAAATCTGTGTTCTTCAAGCCACAACGTGATGCCTCCAAAATAATTTTGCATAATGTAAATGGGGTAAGAGATTGGTTTGAGTTGGTCCCAAATTTGAAATACACCTTGGAATTTGTGTGTGGGGTTTTTTTTTTCCTCCTCCCCCACAATCCCCCTCTGTCTCCTTCTCCTCCTTCTTCTTCAGCTAAATTTCCCTATAAATTGACTTTTTATCATCAGTGTCTTTCTCATAAAATAAAAATGCAGAATGGCTACAAGTGTGCCTATTACCAGAATTAATTGGTTGTTGGAATACTGATAAATGCAAATTGACTGACTCATGCCAAAAGTCAAAAATCATGTAGAAAATGTCCTATAGTGATTTCTAATCTATATGCAGAGAGAGAACTCAGTGCAGTGAAGTACACAGGCCTTAGAACCAACTAGATGAAGTTCCGATACTAGCTCTGCTGAGGAAAAGCTCTGTAACTTGAGGTCAATTACTAAACTTCACTGGTTATGAGGTTGCTCATCTGTGAAATAGATACAGTAATGCCTGCCTCCCAGAGTAATAGTAAGGACAGAAGGTGCTGATGTACATGAAGGTAGTTACAACAGCAAGAAGGAATTGCTGATTAAGGACCAGGTACTGTGATAAATATTTTGTTGTACCATCTAATTAATCCTCTCAACTATATATGAACTGAGTCCTGTCATCCCCATTTGATAGATGACAAAACTGATACAGTAAGATTAAAGAATTTGCCCAAGTCCTGCAGGTCGAGAGTGGCAGGGCCCAGATTTCAATCAAAGAAGTCTATCTTCAGGACCTGGACTTGAAGAAAGGTGCCTGACATAGAAAAGAAACTCAGGAAAGATATGTTTCTTTCACCCCTGTAAACATTTAAAGAGATTTATAGTAAGGAACTGGTCAACACATTATTTGATGGAGTGAATTTAACTCCTAGCCTTAGAAGTCCTAGATTTTATAGAGAATATTGTATCTGACTTGGAAAGTATAGAATGACCTACTTCAAGCAAAGCAGCTTTAAATAAGGTCTATTTTAAATAGCACGCCCTAGAGTATTCACCACAAAAAATTACCAACCATTTATCAAGTGAACCAATGTGTGTGTGTGTGTGTGTGTGCGCGCGCGCGTATGTGTGTGCGTGTGACAGAGAAAGAGAGAGAGACAGAGAGAGAGAAAGGGCATCTCACCCACTGATACGTTCTTCTGACATTTGGTAGACTTTTGCTATTGCCTTTGTGTTTGATACCAAATAGTTTTGTCTGAACTTGACCCTTGAGCTTGAACACAATATGAATCAAGATTAGTCACACTTGGGGCGCCTGGGTGGCGCAGTCGGTTAAGCGTCCGACTTCAGCCAGGTCACGATCTCGAGGTCCGTGAGTTCGAGCCCCGCGTTGGGCTCTGGGCTGATGGCTCGGAGCCTGGAGCCTGTTCCCGATTCTGTGTCTCCCTCTCTCTCTGCCCCTCCCCCGTTCATGCTCTGTCTCTCTCTGTCCCAAAAATAAATAAACGTTGAAAAAAAAAAAAAAGATTAGTCACACTTTACAGGAAAATATTTAGACATCTAAGACCCTTATTAGATTTCTAATTTTTTGTTAGTTGATTTCTAAATCAAATGATACAAATCCCACACAGGAAAAAAAGAAGGAAGGAAGAAAGAAAGAAAGAAAGAAAGAAAGAAGAAAGGAATCTTCAAGCTGAGGCAAAGGGATATAGCCACAGTCATCCAAGTCAATAGGAAAATATTTCAAAAATAAATTAAAAAGGTAAAGAAATGTAAATGTCCATCAAGTACTTTAAAGATAACAATAAATGAAACACCCTAGAGAGACAAGAACACAACTGTCCATACATTTATTATGTATACAAAAATTCAGGTATATATTCTGTAGCTCTGATAACAAGAGAATGAATCTAGTCTTACACATGAGAAAAGTAGTTTCATTGGAAATAAAATGTTTTACTTAGTAGGAAGTAATCATTGGGAAGAGAGTCCATGAGCTTGGGGATATGGACAACAGACAAGCGATGTGACATGATATCATATGTAGTAGGGCAGAGGTGCCCCTTCTGGTTAGAAATCACCAGTTCTGGGTTCTCTTTCATGTAAGTTACTATGTGGTTTACAATAAATTATTTAACTCTTTTAACGCATTAGAAATGATAGTACAATCACAATTAGGCTCCATGGTGTGCTTGAAACTCTTAATTTAGAAATGCAGTTTGAATGAAATATCAGTAACAAAATTTCCCATTTCTATTTGACTTAGTTTGTTTTCAGTGTATTTAAGGTGACTTGAGGTTAAACATGCATATTTCACATATAGTTTGCTCCATGTTAGAGGCAGATAAGAGATGTAGATAGAAAATTTTTGCTAATGGGTCTCTTCTCTTGGGGCTATTCTTCATGTTCTAGAAAAAAATGTATGTAAAATTGTGGAAACATAAAGTCTGTTGGATGGGGGGTGTATTAAGCAAGAATGAATAAAAGTTCTAGCAAATTACACAGCCTACATCCTCAATTTTGTTTCCTTGACTAAAGCTAGATATGAAAAAATTGAAATGCTAATTACAGTGGGATTCAACAGCGGGGAGGAGGAGAAAGCAACCAAACTGATCACAATTTTATTTTCATTTAAATCAGTTTGTTAATTGGGTTAGAATCCTCCTGCTGAAAGAAAGAGAAGGAGGAGGGCCATAGATTAGTTTATTTTTAGCTTGTTGCTACAAAATTCTTCAGCGCTTCTCTCAGCTCAGAGCCAAAAGAAGAGTAAAAGTGTCTTAAGGTAACAAAAGGTTCAAGTTTCTTTGACACTGGCAGCTTCCTTCTCATGAACCAGGAGTTTGCTTTGAAGACGTCAGACCTGTGTCTTGTTCCTCTTTCTGCACCATAACAAGCTCCCAAGCCTCTGGTCTACGTGGAAGGAAGTTTTACCTTCCCCGGCGTTAATATATTACAGTTGAGCTCTTTATAATATTAAAACATAAGGCACAGCCTCATATATATTAATTTCAAACTATTTATGGCTCACTGTTTTTTTTCTTCCATGAATAATGCAGAAGAGAATAAAACATATAGAATCAGCCTTTTATTTCTTCACCAGCAAAAACAAAAATAAAAATGAAAAACATCTATACCAGACTTTGCCCAACACCTTTCCATCCAGAACAAGTCAGATGGCCGAGAAGTGGTCAGTGAGCCATCCTCCAAGACTTCAATTCTTACATTGCTCTTCAGACCCATCTCCTTGTCTGCCTTGTGTTGTTATTGTTCTAGGTGTCTGTATTCTCCTTTCTTACGTCTTGAATTCCTTGAGCGCGCTGTCTATGTTTATTCCTCTTTTATTACTCCCCAGGACCGATCTCAATGTCTTGCAGACGGTATAAACTCAATATATTTTGCTATCATTTTTTTCTTTCTACAGAAGGAATTACCCTACTTTATAGATACGGAAATGGAGAAATAGCAAGACTTGCCCAGAGTCTCAGAGATGGCCTTGTGGTCTTTATCATTCCATTAAATGGGCCAGTAAAATTATCCCCGTCACTAAGTTATTGTATCAGAGAACTTGAAATGGAAGTTCCCAGACTTGCTTGGCCACCCTCACATGACTTCAGGCCATTCTTTGTAAAGCCACAAACCTCACAGCCTTTGAGGTCACTAAAAGCTTTATCTCCATTTTCACTGGAATGATCAGCACAGGGACGTTCAAGTCTATTTACTCAGATTTGCCTCAAAGCAAAATGTCAGTTGTCACAGAGTGGATGGGGCTGGGCTGCTCCAACCAGTATTTGGTGGATGGCTTCCAAGTCCAGGTAATGCAGGGAGCGGCAGGTGAGTCACTTCTAGTGGCCCACACTCTGAGTCATTCTCCACCAAATTCCTCAGGATAGTGCTAAGAAAAGACCAAGCTGGAGCATCCCAACCCCAGGGAATTGTGAAATAAGCCACTTTTGGCTCTTCTCTCCTCGCCTACTCTTCTCTGTGCTATCTCCCTGGCCCTACCTGCTGCCCCTCAGGGTGACATTCTTGTCTTCGCTGTCTCTCTGTCTCTCTCTGTCTCTCTCTCCCCTGATTCTTCAGGACCAGGGGTTAACTTTGAAAAAGAGTTCTTACTCTTGGTCAAGGCAACTTCTTTCTTGCCAAGAAATATATTTTCATCTGACTACAGCCTTATAGAGTTAACGCCCTTGTTTTCATTCTCTAACCCAAGGATGACAGGTAAGTTTCATCGCCATGTGTTAATTCCAATTGATCGGTAGTGGAGTCTGGATGCTGAGCTGATAGGGATGCTGAAGCCATTTCTGGACTCAGTGGTGAAGAGGGCTAAAATAGAGTTGGTGCTCTGGGCATGGGCATGTCTGCCATGTATCTATCTGTCTTCCCTGACCTCACAGGAAGTGTTTTTAATGGTAGGAATCTCCAGAGAGGCAGGAGGAAGGGGACTGCCGCAGCTGATGGACGTGACTGATACAGTTAAGTAGATCAGACTCTAGGGCATTCTGCAAAATATCTGACTCAAGAAGCTTCAAACTTTATCATATGCCGGGTCAGTTTACAACAGAAACACTATCCAGCAAATACAATGTTCTTATGAGTTTTTAACTCAGGTTGTCGAAAGCGCTGCTCCATTTGTACACACTTTTTATTGCTTTGTTCAAAAGTAAAGTGTGGGGGCACCTGGGTGACTCAGTTGGTTAAGTATCCAACGCTCGATTTCAGCTCAGGTCATGATCTCACGGTTTGTGAGTTCAATCCCCGCATCGGGCCAAGCCTGTTTGGAATTCTCTCTCTCTCACTCTCTCTCTCTCTCTCTCTCAATCTGTCTTCTCTCAAAAATAAATAAGTAAACTTAAAGAAAAAATAAAGTGTAAAACTCTACCTTTTGGTTCTAGCTATCAATTGACTGATTACTTACTGTCTTTTTTTCTCTGTAGAGTCCCAACTAGACACATTATTTTTAATTCCTCTTTTCTTAAAACAATGTTGTCTAATATTATTGCCTAACTACCACATACCACTGAGCTGAAAATACTGCTAGAGTTGGAAAGCAACCTTGATTTACCGTGTATTCCCAGAAATACGAAATATTTGACAAACAAATGAATTCTCATCTCTACCTTACAGATCTGATATACTCCCAGGCAACAGGACCCATTCCTTGCGTCTGACGTCTGTTTAATTTGCAGACGTGCTGGAGTCACCTGAGACAATGGCAAAGCTGCAGCTACCACCACCAAAGTTCTTGTGGCTACCCTTACAACTTTTGCACTTGCCATTGAAGAAGGGGCTGCTTCGGGGGCGCTTGGCTGGCTCAGTTGGTAGAGGATATTACTCTTGATTCTGCGGTTGTAGGTTTGAGCCCCATGTTGGGTGTAGAGATTACTTAAAAGTAAAATCTTAAAAAAAGAGGGAGAGAGCTGCTTCAAAGCCTGTCCCTCTGGAGCCTACCAAAGTGACCACTGCCTGTGGATCAAAACCATCCCCAGGAGCCAGGAGCTCCTTGCCTCCACCATTACAGCTACCACATAGACACCAGATCACCTGAGATGCCACCAGTGCAGCCTCTAGAGAGGCAAAGACCAGCCGAAGAAAACCTGGAAAGTGGAAAAAACATGTCTTCAATGCCAGTCTTGTACTGTCATCCAAGAAAGACTCTAAGCTCTGAGAGGGTGGAGACAATGACTTTCTTACTCATTTTTCCATCCCTAATATCTAGTACAGTGTATGGTCCCTAACTGGGACTCAAGAAATCATTGTTGAATGTACAGATGATGGGTGGAAGAATGGAAAGATGGAAAGATGGATGGATGGATGGATGGATGGATACTGTTCCCTCTGGGTGGCTTATGTTAACATGTTGGTGTGAAAAAAACAAACCCCCAGATGGCTGCAGTCAGGAGAAACATTTGATAGTTTGACACAGGAAATAACTATCAAGCAAATGAAGTTTTTTTTAGTAACAGAAGAAGGCTTTATGATGTAGCAGTCAACCTGAAAGTTGTTTTCTTCCTGTCAAGGTCAGGGCACTATGATACATTGATGAGAAAGAAAAGAAATTCCTGGGTAATAGCAAACAAGCTACAGAAATCAGCATTGGAGAATTTTCCTTGGAGGATGGTTTTCTACACTCCAGGAAAGCTTGAATAGCAAATAGGAATGGGAATAGCTAGAGCTTTTTAAGTACAGTTCATAAAGAACCCCCACCTAAAAGATTCAGGGCAGAGTACTCTTAGACTCCATTGTCTCTACACGATTTCTCAATCCTGATCATAAAACGTCACCACTCTGCAGTGGATCAGTGGGGAGATGGGAGGGACTGGGCATAAAACATTATGAAACCCAAAGAGGCTCTGCAAGTAGTGTTGGACTAAAAGATTTCTTCTTTCTTAATTATTGTCAGCTATGGTTTTTACTGGTAACTCAGTCAGGATTTGTGAGTATGGGACAGAAACTGCTTTATTGAGGTATAATTTACATACCATAAAATTCACCTGCTAACAAGTATACATTCCAACGATTTTAATAAGTTCGTGCAATTGTACGAACATTACTGCAATCTAGTTTTAGAACATTTCTATCACCGTCAACATGTCTGTCATTGCTGCTTGCAGTCAATGGCCACTCCCATGCCTAGCCCAGGTAATTACTGTTCTGCTTTTCTGTCTTTAAAGATTTGCCATTTTCAGAAACGTCATATAAACAGAAACATGCAAGATATAGTCTTTTGTTTCTGTCTTCTCCACTTTGCATGATGATTTTGAGGTTCACCTATGTTGTCCATCTAGCATAATCTGAGGGGTTTTATGACTGGTTAGTATTTCATTGTATAATGCTACATTTTGTTTAATGGTCATTTGAATTTTGTCTTTGTTTAGTTATTGTAAACAATGGTTCTATGAGCATTTTTATACAAGTCTTTCTGTAAACATATGTTATTTATTTCTCTTAGGTATATACCTAGGAAAAGAATTGGTGGGTCATATGCTAAATTTATGTTTAAGACATTGTCAAACAATTTGCCAAAGTGGATGCACCATTTTACAGTCTTACCTGCAAAGAATATGTTCCATGTCCTCCATACTTGATAAACCAGTCTTCTGGGGTTTTTTAAATATTTTTAATGCTTATTTATTTTTGAGAGAGAGAGGGAAAGAGACACAGAATCCAAAGCAGGCTCCAGGCTCTGAGCTGTCAGCACAGAGTCCGACACAGGGCTCGAACTCACAGAGTGTGAGATCACGATCTAAGCCAAAGTCAGATGCTTAACCGACTGAGCCACCCGGAAGACCTGATAAATCAATCTTTTGGATCAGAGGCATTCTAGTGAGCTTATAGTGGAAACTCATTGTGATTTTTAATTTGCGTTTCCCAAACCCAGGATGTCAAACATCTTTCCCTGTGTTTATTAGCCACTTAGGTAGCTTCTTGGTGAAATGTCTTTCAAATCTTCTGCCCGTTTTTTAGTTAGGTAGTTTTAATTGAACTGTAAGCAGGGTTATTTTTCTGGACACAAGCCCTTCATCAGATATATGATTTACAAATATTATCTCCTAGTCTTTGGCTTATCTGTTCATTCTCTTAATGGCACTTTTGGAAGAGCAATTTTTTTTAATTTTGATAAAGTCTGATTTATCATTTTTTTTTCTTTTATAGACTGTGCTTTTGGTGTTGCATCTGTATTTTTCCTTTTTATTTTCTTTGTTTTACTTCTTTTCTTAATGTTTTGGTATCCATATATTTTTTAATTTGTTGCATCTGTATTTATGTCTAAGTTAAACATAAGTTGTCGTGCTTGTTTTCATAACAGAGCCTTTATCGGATCGCTCTCCTCTTTCTTTCATAAAATTGCATGTTAAAAAGCGCCCCACTGGGTATTTTTAAAGTGAGGTGGACCCATTTGACAATTTCAATAAATATGATGATGCCTCAAAAGCCAGATAATAATAGTAATTTATCAAGGGCTTACTGTGTGCCAGGCACTGTTTTAAGCACTTTGCTGGTATTATTAACTCATTGAATCCTAACGCTTTCATGTAGTAAGTACTGTTACTATTCCCACTCTAGAGGGGAAAAAACAGACACACAGGATACTTACATAAGTTGCCTGGGAGGTGGCCGAGCTGGGCTTTGAGGTCAAGCAATCTAGCTCCAAAGCCTGAACTCCCAACTGCTCTACTATACTGCCTGTGAGCAACTTCCCTGCAGAATGACTCTCCACGTAAAATCGGTCTCTGGGGGTGGGGGGTGGAGGGGCGGGGGGGGTGTCTAATATGGTGTCATCCCCACCCCTCATCTCTGCCCACAGAGGGTTCCTGTTTCTGTTGTGTGAACTTCCCGCTGCACCAATCCCTTCCCCTCCCCATGTTCAGCCATTGCTGATTAAGCCAACTGCAAAGAATAATCTGAGCCCAGCATATCCTACTCTCACTCTCTCTTGAGCCTGAAGAAATATTGGAACTGAGAGCCACGTCAAGTCACTGGATTGCTATGGGCCGGGACCTCCATCAACTGCCGCTGCAGTCCCAGGACTCTCCTTGACTCTTCCCTTCCTGAGGCCTGGCTGTTCTATAATTCCATAGTTCCCTGAGATACCTCTGTATTCTTCTAATACTGTCCCCTTTCTGCTTAAGGTAGCTCAGGTTGTTTTCTGTTACTTGCAACCAACAGACGGTCACTACTACAGGAAGCCATGTCTGTCCAGGGTCCCCAGGCTGCCCCATCATTACATGGGTTTCATGACCCCTGCCGACGCCTGCTGGCCTCACTGGGCCCTCCCTGAGCGCCAGTGACACTTGTCAAGTGTGTCTTTGTTGAGGCTGAGATAGTCTTTCTAGGCTTTCCAGGAGACAACTAGCTTCTCTGAGAGAGAGTGTGAAAGAAACCCTGTCCCTCCTTCCTACTCCCAGGTAGCCCATGGCTACTGTCACAGGGGATTTCTGAAGACAATGGCACGTTGTTTTCCAAACTGAGTGGCTTTGATCGTGGCCGCTTGAGGTCAGGAAAGGGAAGAGAAGCAATATTTGAGGGCAACGGGGGCTGTACTGTTCCCACTCCCTCTGCTTTCCCTGGGCAGTGGCTCCTTCCCTCTTCACAGAGGGCAGGCTGGAGAGCAAAGAGCCACCACTCTATTCCACCAGTGATAGCGGTTGTGACTTCACAACCGACGGCGGCAACTCCCAAAGTGACGCCAGCCCTCGTGACAACAACACATGACAAGATGTTGGGGCTTGGGGCCTATGGTTTGAGATAAAGAGCATGGACATTGGAGCCAAATCAACCTGTATTCAAACTACAGCTCAGTAATACACACACACACACACACACACACACACAGAGGCAAGTTCTGAACCTGTTTCCTCTTCTTTAAAATACAGTTGATGACAGTAGCAACATTGGAGGGTTGAGGATTGATTTGTAAAACACCGGGAACACTGTCTCCCCCATATCGTTTAGGTTTATCCTTTTCAAAAACAGCGACTCCACAGCTCTATTGTTTCTCTCTCTCTCTCTCTCTCACACACACACACACACACACGAAAGGATCATACCTCTGAGTGTAGAATTGAGACATTTCACAACCATGGTCCTATAATTCGTCAAGTCAGTAGATGCACACTCAGTGCCAGAAAGAAGGACACGATCTAGGCCAGAGGAAAGTTTCCTATAGTCGCGACTTGGAGAGCGTCTCTCGGATTATGCTGCAGATATTACCAGACAAGTTTTAAAACCTAGCTAAAGTTTCAGAATATTCATAAATCAATATCATTTGCCTTGCTTCTTATTATCGAACCTTTGAAAGAAAATGGCTGAAAATCGCACCTCCCGAACACGACGGGGTACTTTTATAATTATTCCAATACCTTCGTTCTTTCCACCAAACTTCACAAGCTCATTGGAACTTCATCCCTTCCATCAGTGTCTCTGGATCAGCTACCTTTGTTGCTGATGTAGGTAGTGAGTGACATCACCCTCAGGAATCACATCATTAAGACATGTAAACCTGTGCGAAATTCCCAAAAACTCATCAGAAAAATCTGCCAATCTAGCCTCTAAAAGTGAGTCCAGATGTAACTAAATGATAAGAAAATCATAGTGGCTAATGTTTATTGAGTACTGACTATGTGCAAAGTGACATGCAAAGGCTTTGAAATGGATTGTTTTATTTAATTCTCACAAGTCTCTATTCTTATTCCAATTTTTAGGTAAAGAAACTCAAACTTAAGATGTGGAAATAGAGCAGGTTCTCACAGCTAATAAGGTACTGAGTCAGAATTTAAACCGAGGCTTTCTCACTCAGAGCCCAAGTTCTTCACCGACACGTTTTTGCATTATGGCAAAATACACGTAACCCCAAATTGGCCAATTTAACCACCTTTAAGTGTACCGTTTTGTGGCATTAAGTACAGTTACCTTATTCCGCAGCCATCACCAGCATCCATTTCCAAAACATTTCATCTTCCCACACTGAAACCCTATACCCATTAAAAACTACCACCCCATTACATCCCAGCCCCTGGCAACCACCATGCTACTTTCTGTCTCTAGGGAGCAGTCATATAAGTGGAATCATACAGCATTTCTCCTTTTGTGGCTAGCTTATTTCTCCTAGTGTAATGCCCTCAAGATTCACCCATGTTGTAGCAAATGTCAGAATTGCCTTCCTTTCTAAGGTTGAATAATATTCCATTGTATGTATACACCACATTTTGCTTATCCATTCTTCTATTGATGGACACTTGGTTTGTTTTCATCTCGGCCGTTGCGAATAATGCTGCTTTGAACATGGGTATAATAAATATCTGTTCTAGTCCCTGCTTTGAATTCTTTTGGGAATATACCCCATAGCAGCCAAGATATTTTAAATACTTTTCTTCTCTTTGCTATTGGTCAGTTATTCTTTGCCTTTTGTTTGATTGTTTGTTCGTTCGTTTGTTTGTTTTGTGGATGTCTCCTTTTATGAAGCAATGATAAATGTGTAATTATCTAGAAAGATTATTGTGTCATCTTGTTTTTAAGTTTATGTATTTATGATTCTTATGTCACCGCAAGCGGGAGGAGGCTGGGCTGGCTCACATCTTTGGTAGATGCAGGCACATTCAGGCAGGCTGGTGAAGCAGACAGAATTTTTCAGGCCAAATATATTTTAAATGTAATTTCCCTCCCTTGGCTAATATGATCCTTTGACATGCTTTCTTAGGCATTAAGGACATGACAAGCCGCTGAAGAATTTAGATAGAGATAGTTAGAAGGGGAAAGGGATTCTAGTGAAAAACGTTGTGGTTCTGAGGTCTACTGAGAAGCAGGAAGGAAATGTATAAGCACATTGGTGATGTTAACGTCTGTCTTTAAAAAAAGCAAAGGATATAATTTAAAAAGAAAAAGACAGGATCAGCTAGAGCAGGGCACTGAGAGATAAATGCCCTCAGAAGACTGCTTTTGCTGCTGTTAAACTTTTATCAGACTTTCACCACTTTTTATCAGAATCCCACTAAATAATTATTTTCTCAAATATATTTACCTTAAGCCGAAATAATCTATTCCCCCTGATATACACTTGGGCAGGACCCTGTTTTTTCTTTTTCATCTGGGTAAAGCAACCACCAGAATTTCCTTTGGTAGTTTCCCCCCATTTAAACCACCCTTCATCACCTCATCACTGTCTTTATTACCACAGCAGTATAGCCCGGCGGGGAGACCAAGAGCCCCTCAGAAAGAGAGACCTGGCCTTGACTCAGGACTGACACTGTGATCCCATATTTTTTACTTAATCCCCCTCAATCTGTTTCCTACCCTAAAGGCAGAGATTAAAAAACCCAACTCAAAGGTTTTTATAAAGGATCAAATGAGATAACTTCCTAGTATGTAGTATAGGCTTAATATCTAGACATCTTGCCTGGATTTGGGGCTGAATGAATTGTTTTCAATCCATCTTCTATATTTTCTTCACATAATGTAAATATGTGAAAAGGAAGTTCTTACTTTTTCAGTCTTGTATTTCTAGATAAAGGTGTGCAATGTAAAAGCTATAGGATTTTTGCCACAGAATATTTAGGAAGGTATTGACGGAAAGAGATGCCATTTGTACAAAAGCTGAAAGAAACAAAAAGGCACATCACAAAAGAAAAAATACAGATAGTCATTCACTCAACAAAAGGAGGAAAGACGATTAGAGTTTAAGAGACATTCAATAGGCATAATAAGGAAATGTAATGTTTGGACTTGTTTGGATGATGAACTTAACAAATCAACAGTAAAAAGTCATCTTTGATACAATCAGGAATTTTTGAGGACTGAAAATATTTTTTATTAACTCTTCAGACTATGGTTTCCTCTTTCTTTCAATCAAGGAAAACTGGTATATAACATTATATTAGTTTTAGATGTACAATATAATAATTCAACAATGATATACACCACGGTGGAAATATTTTTTGTTTGTTTATTTTTGGGTTTTTTTTCAAATTTTTATTTAAATTCTAGCTAGCTGACATATAGTGTTAATATCGGTTTCGGGAGTAGAATTCAGTGATTCATCCCTTACATATAACACCCAGTGCTCAACACAAGTGTCCTCCTTAATACCCATCACCCATCAAGCCCACCCCCCCTCCCCTCCAGTAACCCTCACGTTTTTCTCCACGGTCAAGAGTCTCTTATCATTTGCTTTCCTCTTTCCCCCCCAACTCCTTATTTAGAAAATAAGATATATCGCTTTTATTATAAAATATTTAAGTCACACAAAAGGTATAAACATAACACGTAACCGTGTATACATCACCCATCACAATGGAAAATTTAAATATGGACAAGATCATGACTTGAGCCAAAATCAAGAGCCAGACGTTCAAACAATCGAGCCACTCAGGTGCCCCCAAAGTGTTTTTTATTTTTAAGACCACTGTTCAGAGAATGGATGGGGGGAGGGACAGAAGTGAAAGTACACAAGCCAAGCTGCTGAGGGAAATAGAGAAGAGTGGGCATATTTTAGTGACTTTGGAAGTGGAATCAATAGGACTTGGTAAGGAATTTGCTATGCAGAGTAAGATAGAGGAAAGTGCTAGATTTCTGTTTTAGGAAGCTGCCACCTTCTATTAAGATGAGGATTCCTGGAGGAAAAGCAGTTAGGGGGAAGGTCAACAAAGGAAATCTTTCCAGAAGGCAATTGGCTCTATGCATCCAGAGCTCGGCAGAGAAGTCTGAGCTGCAGACATAGATCTATGAGTTTCTGGCATTTATTTAAAGTTTATTTATTTGGGGGGGGGGGGAGAGGCAGAGAGAAAGAGAGACAATCCCCAAGCAGGCTCTGTGCTGCCAGTGGGGGCTTGAACCAAGCAGGCTCTGTGTTGCCAGGGAGGCGGGGGGGGGGGGGGGGGGGGGGGGGGGCGGCAGGAGGGGAGTTGCAGCTTGAACCACGAACCCGTGAGATTTGGACCTGAGCGGAAATCAAGAATCAGACCCTTAACCTACTGAGCCACCCAGGCACCCCTGTGAGCTTCTGACATTTAGCTGGCATAGAAAGCCATGGGAAAGACTAGAACTTCCCAGAAGAAAGTAGACAACAAGAAAGGGGCCCAGGATCTAGCTCTGGGGGGCTCCAACCCTTAAAGGTCAGAAGGAAGAAGAGATAGCCCAAAGAGAGTGAGAAAAAACAGCCAGAGAGAAAAGAGGAAAACCACAAGGAAAAGGTGCTGTGAGAACTAAGCAAACAGTGTTAGAAATGCTGATTATGGGTGATGGGCATTGAGGAGGGCACTTGCTGGGATGAACACTGGGTATTGCATGGAAGTGATGAATCATGGGAATCTACCCCCAAAACCAAAAGCACACTGTATACACTATATGGTAGCTAACTTGACAATAAATTATATTTAAAAAATAAAAATAAAAATAAATAAATGTGCCAAAAATAAATAAATAAATAAATAAATAAATAAATAAATAAATACTGATTAGTAGTAGTTTTATTGTGCTTCACAGATACTGTGTTTTTACAAACAAGCTTTGTGGCAACCCTGCATCGAGCAAGACTTTTGGCACCATTTTTCCAACAGCATTTATTCACTTGGTGCGAATGTATCACATTTTGGTAATTCTCACACTATTTCCAACTTTTTCATTATGATTATATTCGTTATGATGACGTGAAATCAGTGATTATACTTGCTGAACACTCAGATGATGGTTAACATTTTTTAGCAATAAAGCATTTTTAAATCAAGTTATGTACATTGTTTCTTAGACACGCTATTAATAGCACGATTCATAGACTATAGAATATGTGTAAACATAATTTTATATGCACTGGGAAACCAAAAAAAAATCAAAATTGATTTGCTTTATTGCAATATTCACTTTATTGTGGGGGTCTGGAACGGAACTGGCCGTATCTCCGAGGTATGCCTGTATTTTTAGAACTGTGTTTTTAGTATCTATGGATTAAAATGGGCTTTTTTAGGCTTCCTTAATAATCAAGTCATATTTTCAGATACTCATGCTGTAAACTTTACATCATTGTTTCCACTGCATACATATTTTCAAGTTACAAGCTACTGACATAAAGAAACTTTAGAACACAGCCAATCCTTAATTGAAGACTCTCATAAGCAAAGCAAAAGGAAGGTTTAACTATAACACTTTGTTGAATTCTTACTATGTTTGCACAGTTTTATTGTGCCAGAAGTTGTAGGAGGAACCAACATTTATTGGGAATCTTCCACATGACGACAGCTAACATTTATAGAGTGTTTACTTTGTGGTGGGCACTATTTGCATTGTTAACTCTTTTAATCCTCACAATAATGCTGTAATGTAGGTTCTATTATTGTACTCACTTTACCAATGAGGAAACTGAGTTGCCAGAAGTAAATCCTCTAGGATGAATGGAGCCTGTGTTTGAATACTTGCAGTCTGATTTCCGATTCCAGAACCAATCCACCCATCGCTGCTCTGTATTACTTTTGTTTTTGTATCTGCTCTCTTATTTTTAAAAATTTCAAAGCCCTACGTTATAGACATTGTCACATGCATTTTGAAGATTACTAAAAGGGAACATGGAAAGGTCAAATAACTGCCAGAGGTCACAAATACATTATGATCAGCTTGGAAGGTCTAATAAAGATTAGAAAGATCCCCTAAACTACATTTTATTTCTACTCTGTGATGCCAGGCAATATGGTAGGTAGAAAAGTTGTAAGATACCGTCTTGGTTCCCAAGAATCTCAGGTTAGAGAGAAAACAAAAGCTATTTAAATAAAGTGATGTCTGATAAGTACCAAATGAGTGGTAAAAACAATAATTATTAGAGAAATTCAGAGAAGCAAGAAACCACTGGATCCTAAACAATGACTAAGCTTTAAATAAGTACAAAAGAGACAAGAGAGATTTTCTGGATGAAAAAACAGCATTAGGGGTGCCTGGGTGGCGCAGTCGGTTAAGCGTCCGACTTCAGCCAGGTCACGATCTCACGGTCCGTGAGTTCGAGCCCCGCGTCAGGCTCTGGGCTGATGGCTCGGAGCCTGGAGCCTGTTTCCGATTCTGTGTCTCCCTCTCTCTCTGCCCCTCCCCTGTTCATGCTCTGTCTCTCTCTGTCCCAAAAATAAAAATAAAAAACGTTGAAAGAAAAAATTAAAAAAAGAAAAAAAAGAAAAAACAGCATTAGTTAAAGAATGGTAGTACAGCATGGCGCCAAAAGAAGGCAGACAAAGATAATACATTTCAATTCTGCCCACATATTTCTATATGGCCTTGGTCACTTAGTCTTCTAAGCTTTAGCCTTCTCATCTGTGTAATGGGTCATTAAAACCTACCTCTTGGAATTTGGCCATTAATACGGAGGTATGTGGTTCACACACAGGATTCAGGGGTAACTTGGGCTAGATGCCAAATGCTATCGCAATGATAAAGTCTGAGAGAATGCCTAACTTCTGAGCATCTGTGGCATGATTATATTAGCCGTTTTATTTGGAGACAGCCCGGATTCCGAAAGTACTTATATGTGATGTTAAAAGATGTTCTTACTCTAAATTTCTTTTGAAAGTTTCATGACAGCGGGTATTTCATAAAGTTGGTTCTTCCAGTGATTTTCTCCTTTAACACTCATTTGCACAATGGCTTGGGGAATGTCATTTTCATTTGTATGGTTTTTCTCAGCCACAGCTTAAGAAAGGGAGAAATTTTAAGCACTATCTGTTCCTTACATCATAGACATTCGCAATGACAAAATTATAGAACTCTTAGCTTTCTTTAATGTGGCATAGGCAGGTTTGGTGGTTAAGCCTCCAACTGCCAAAATAGAATACAGACAGAATTTGAAATATATCTTGAGACAAATAAGCAGTTATTACACAGAGTAGAAAACATGCCAAACTGCCTCGTTTTTCTTATATGGGAATAGTTGGTTTCCCCAAAACAGAAATCTTAGAAGCAAACAAACCACCCTAGGGGAGTATGAGTTCTGAGTAACAATGGTCTAATATGCTCTTACTTCGTCTCTTGTGTGATAAAAAGCAAATTTAGAAAATAAGTGCATGGAGTTTGAAACACGATCTTTGACCAAGAGAACAGAATGAACCTGAGGAGTTAAGCCATGGTTTTTTGTCTTTTGCATCAACAAGTAGTCTTCTTATCCTTCTCAGTCTGCACCTCCAACTATGCAAGATATTACAAAGGAATATAACTATTTTAATATACTATACACTATATACAGTGGTGTATATATATTATACATACATGTACGTATCACATATACACTATACACATACGTATTATATATATGTATCTATATAAATACACACACATACATGAATACACACAAAAGAGGACAAAAATAGTAAGGAAGTGCCTTGAAAGAATCAAATTTCAGTATTGTTCATTTGTGAATGAAATAATATGATAATATTTAAGGTTAATGACTTCCAATGCTACTGTTACCATACTTAACTGGAAGTTAAACAGCATGACTCTTGTTAATGCTAATAATCATGAACTGTTAATTCATGAAAATCATGAAAGTTGTAAATATGAGGTTTTTTTTAAATCTAATTTTAGATTTGCAATAAGACCTTTATTTATGTGGGCTTTTGAAATAGAACTACTGAGGTATAGATGTTATTTGAAGTATAACTTTTTTTTGTGGTTTTTTTTTTTGGTTTTTTTATAACTTTTTTTTTAAAGTTTATTTATTTTGAGAGAGAGACAGAGAGAATGAGCAGGGGAGGGGCAGAGAGAGAGAGAGAGAGAGAGAGAGAGAGAATCCTAAGCAGGCCCCAACACAGGGCTCAAACTCACAACTGACACGGGGTTCAGACTCACAACCATGAAATCATGAGCCAAAACTAAGAGTCAGATGCTTAACCGAATGAGCCACCCAGGGCGCCCCTGAAGTATAACTTTTAAGGAAACAACATGAAAAATCAGAAATACTACATCAAGTTAAATGCAGCATGAATTATGGATAAGCACACTATGAATGAACTTCCATTAAAAAGGAAAAGATTAACTCTGAGCTTCATCTAGTCCCAGGGGCTAAGACATGACCATGTCCTACATTCCATCTTACAACAGTTCTGTAAGGCAGAGTTTATTATCCCCATGTTATATATGAGAAAACCAAGGCTCTCCATGGTTGAGGAATTTGCCCAAGACTATGCAGCTAACAAGTGGTGAAGCTGAGGTTTCTTGTGTTCTCCACCACTCCATAGTGCCTTAGGAATAGAAAATTCAACAAATACATTTTTTTTTCAGAGACAAAGGACTTTATTGCTCACAGCAAAAGCGGTAGCCAGAGCATCATGCTTGCACTGGTTCTACCTATCCCTCAAGTCCTGTGGGGACAATGAAAATAGACTTGCCTAGATGCCTACACATGCAGAGGGATAGTAATACAGGAGGGAAACCCTGAGCTTGGGAGATGTGCTGCTTTTATAGTGAGTAGAAGCAATTCTGCTTTTGTGGGGGGTGTTACCTCATCCTTCAATATTGCTCAATACAAATACAACCCTGAGAGATCTCTCAACAAATACATTTTGAGTGCCTATGATGTGAAAAGCACCATACCAAATGCAAGAAATACACATCCTGATCATATGGATCTTCTCTTCGAGTAGTTGGGGGAACCCAACGCAAAGTGAAAATGCGGGCCTCTTGGGCTGCCTAGGTGGCTCAGTCAGTTAAGCATCCAACTCTTCATTTCGGCTCAGGTTATGATCTCACAGTTCGTGAGATATAGAGAGACCTGAGGCAGACTCTGTGCTGACAACTCTGACCCTCTCTCTCCTTTTCTCTCTCTGCCCTTCTCCAGTTCATGCTGGCTCTCTCTCTCTCTCTCTCTCAAAATAAATTAAAAAAATGCAGGCCTCCTGCTCAAAAATTATTTAAAATTTCAAGATGGTAACATCAGAGCATTAAACTGATCATTGAGCCTTTCTAAGCACAGGACCCCGATACACATCCATGAAGCTGGCCCTGAGCACAGTAGGGCAAACAGCCCCACTGCCTGGTTTTGTACAACCAGGGGCTAAGAGTGGTTTTCACATTTTTAAATGGAAGAAGGAGAAGCAGGAGGAGGAGCAGGGGGAGAAGAAGGGGAGCGGGGATTTGTGACATGTGCAAATTATATGAAATCAAAATTTTAGTGTCCATAAAGAAAGTTTTATTAGGGGCGCCTGGGTGGCGCAGTCGGTTAAGCGTCCGACTTCAGCCAGGTCACGATCTCGCGGTCCGTGAGTTCGAGCCCCACGTCAGGCTCTGGGCTGATGGCTCAGAGCCTGGAGCCTGTTTCCGATTCTGTGTCTCCCTCTCTCTCTGCCCCTCCCCGTTCATGCTCTGTGTCTCTCTGTCCCAAAAATAAATAAACGTTGAAAAAAAAATTTTTTTAAAAAAAGAAAGTTTTATTAGAACACAGCCACACTCATTTGTTACGTATCCTATGGCTGTTTTTGCACAACAAAGTTAGAGTTGAGTAGCTGCAACAGGGACCATCTGGCAAAAGCCCTAAATATTTACCATCCAGCTCTTTACAGAAAAAGTTTGCAAACTCCTGTTCTGGAGGAAGGTAGAAAACAAGTGACCAAAAAAAAAAGAAAGAAAAGAGCCATAGGGTGTTACAGGGATTCAAAAGAGAAGAAACCACGTTCGATTGAAAATATCAGACCATATTAGATTAGAAAGACAATCTTTCCTGGAGAAAGTAAATGGACCTTGAATATCGGGCAGGAGTGGGAAGGAACACTTCAGGCAAAGGAGATCACCTATACCACACCAGAGCAGTGGGACAGCACTATATTTGGGCGAAAAGTCCACTCTGACTGTAAGGCCGTGTTTGTAAGAAGGAAAATAAGATATTATACAAGGATTTTATTTTGATAGGGCAACAGGGTAACTGAAGGCTTTTCGAGGAAGAGACTGGCTCAATATGCGTTAAGATAATTCATCTGGCAACGACGTGTAGAATAAATCACAGGAGGCATAGACAGGAGGCCACCAGGCAAGGTAGGAAGGTGTGGCTAAAGTCAAGGAGTTGAGACGTAGTGCCAACCTAAACAAGTGTGGTCTCAGTAGAAAAGAATTACTTATAGATGTGCCAACTGACTGATGATTTGAGAAAACGCAGAGAAAGGAGGATCAGGCTGGGAAACTGTTTAATTTAAAAGATGGTGATACGATTAACAAAAGAAGAGAAGAAACTAGTTTGATGACAAAAGATGGTGAGTTCAGTTGGCATGCATGACCAGTTGAAGTTGCCGGTGGAATATCCTGGTGAAGATTTCAAGAAGAGTTTGGTGCTGAGACATGCAGATTCTCGCATTCTCTGCATAAAGATAATAGTTTGATACAAGTGTAATGATTTCTAGTCTATTAAAAGAGAAACAAATGTATTTTTAATTAAAATAAAGTATTCCCTCAAAGTCTAAATAATCCTAACTCCAAACTTCTAAAACGAGCTTTGAAAAAAAAAAAAAAAAATCAAATGCCGGAAAGTCAAGGAAAGTTGAGAGAAAGAAGAAAAAACACTGGTATACTCAAGTAACATCTGCTTCCATGAACTTAAGAGTTTCAGGCTTTCAGACTTGATCAAAGTTTCATGCAAAGTTAAGTCAAATTTATTTAAAATTCATTCATTTAGATTTTATAATAATTCCTAAAGACTGCTCTGAAATTTGCCTTTGAAATTTCCATTAAAAAGGGGTTTTCTAAGGAAATGGAAATTGCAGAAATATGTAACATTCAATTCATCTAAATTGCGAGATACCTAGAAAGCACTTACATACAGAAAACTGGCAAAGTATAATTCATTCTTGAATATTCTTTAACTTGGTTAGTTTTCAATTGCTAGTATTCTTTACAGGAGTGAAATTAATCATACTTCTCATTACTCTTCCAAATTTATCAAAGTTCATAGAAACTTATTTTAAGAATCAAGTGGGGGCACCTGGATGGCTCATTGGGTTAAGCGTCTGACTCCTGATTTTGGCTCAGGTCACGATCTCACGGTTTGTGAGATCGGAACCCCCAAACGGGCTCTGTGCCAACAGCGAGGAGCCTACTTGGGATTCTCTCTCTCCTCTCTGCCCCTCCCCTGCTCGCACTCTCTCTCTCAAAATAAATAAATTCATTAAAAAAAAGAATAAAGTTAAACTGAACTAAGCAAACGTTAGTTTTCAATTACCTCCCAAGTCTGACTTTTTCCTGCACTTTCTCTTTGAATTTCTTCTTCCATCAAAGCTTCCTTTCATAAAAGAGCTGATATTTTGTAAGACGGGTATTTATATTTTAGTCTTTTCTCTAATAATGTAAGTTCCCTTGTCAAGTTCCCGCCCTTTTTGGAACAAGGCATTTTTGGAACAGAGAATGCTTTCTGTCGCCCAGTAGCCTCACCATAAACCTACCTATGAGTAACCCGCTAAAGTGCCCGAGTCATGCATTTAAATATGCAATTTACTTTATTCATATAAATAGTTGATTTAAGTACAAAGTTGTTTGGGATCATAGGTTTGTTAAATGAGTTTGGCAGGGTAATTTGGACAAAGAGTTCACCCGAGTTAAGACACCAGTGTTTGAAATACTTGTCAAGAGAAAAACCCTTTGAAGAATGAAAAAGACCGTGCCCTGGCCTGGCTTCCTTCACGAGAGCTCTAGGTGTGGAAACTGCACGCTCAATTACTTCCCAGCCACTTTCCCCAGCACAAAGGAATACGCGAGCACCAACTGTTAGGTGGCGTTGGTGACTGAATTACAGTTCGCAATAAACGCATCTTTTAAGTTTCGGAGGGTTTCTAAGCCCTTCGCACCACTGTAACCCGCTGAAGTCAGCGAAGCCGACACGCCTATGGGTCCCGAACCAGGTGGCCCAGGCGAAGCTGAAAGGGGGACGAGAGCAGGGAGAGACACACGGCGGAGAAAACGCGGCCGCGAAGGGCGCCGCGTGGGTCCGGCCTGCGCTGCGGCGGCGCGCAAGGCCCCGCCCCCTCGGCTCCCCTCGCTCCGCCCCGCGGCCCCGCCCCTTCCTCGGCCGCGCACCCGCGCGCCCCGCCCGCGGACGGAAGCGAGAGCGAGGCTGAACGCCTGACGTCAAGGCGACACCGCCAAACCTCGCCCAGAGTCAGGCGTGTAAACCAGCCCGAGCGGCGGCGGCGGCGGCAGCGGCAGGACCGCCGTGGCGCCGGAGCAGCGACCCGGAGGGAGCGCAAGGCACGGGGCGACGCGGGCTGCGGGGACCCGGTGACAGCGTGAGAGGTTCGCAGAGTGTGTGCGTGGCCGCTGAGGGGAGCGGCGGCCGCGGCCGCGGCCGCGCGGGGCGGGGGCCGGGCGCCGGCTGAGGGGAGCGGGTGGGGTGCGGCGCGGGCCGGGCGGGGCGCGCGCGGCGGTCAGGGACCCTGGCGGCCGCGGCGGCGGCTTCACGGCGCGCGGCAGGTGGTGCGAGGGCCCGGCGTCCGGCCGGCGAACGCGCTGCCTCCCGGGCCGGCGGGGACGAGCCGCCGCCGCCGCCGCCGGGGAACAGCGCGCTTTGCGGAAGGGGTCAAATGTCTGAAATATGGCGGAGGAAGTGAGAGCCCGAGGACCCCCCCCCCCCACCCGCTCGCTCCCTCCTGCCCGCGGCCGCCGCAGCCTCTCCCGCTGCCCGCCGTCCCCCGCCGGGCTCCCCGGAACACTAGTACCCCGCGCCGGAGCCCCTTCGCTGGCCACCCCTGTGCCCTCCTGGGTGTGGGTGGAAGTTAGAACGGAAACCAGAAAGTTGTCCTTTGAGAAGACCCAGCTTCCCCCAGCCCCGATCCAGGACGGGGAGCGTTCGGGGAAACCACTCCCCGGCGCCCTGCAGGCTCCAGCCTGACAGGGAAAAAGTTTGCCTGAAACGGGACTGGTTTGCTCCATTTGTTGCGGGAAGTGGCAGGAGGAAGGCAGCGGAGGGAGCCCCACCTAGTCTGGCAGCAGCCACCGCGTAGGGAAAAACTGTTAAAGGGGCCTTTCCTTTCGTCAGCAAGAGGAAATCTCTTTTCTCTTACCGAGGGAGACAAAATCCAGGAAGTTTGTCGTCTTCTCTTTTTCGCCATCTCGATGTGTCTAATCTTAAAACTGTCAGCACCATGAATTTTATTTAAAACTGTCCCCAGTTAACTGGGCCATTTGGATTTTTCTTCTGAAAAGAACTGATGGCTTTTGGAGAAAAGATCATCCTTGCGAGTTTAAGTACAAGATTTGCTTCCCCTTCGCCGCCACCCCCCCCCCCGCCCGCCCCACACATTTATTAGTTTAGCAAAGCATTTT
Organism: Prionailurus bengalensis; assembly: GCF_016509475.1. Lineage (NCBI taxonomy): Eukaryota > Metazoa > Chordata > Mammalia > Carnivora > Felidae > Prionailurus > Prionailurus bengalensis. The sequence goes on from NC_057358.1 coordinate 93,426,266, forward strand.
TGCCCTGCAACTCTTGTTTGGAAGGAACATAAGCAGTTCTGTATTACAGTAACGGGAAATTACATTTTTAACGGGGTAGAAGTTGACACTAAATGAACATCGTGATTTTAAAATTAATTCAGTCTAATTGGATTTTTGTTTTGCTGGTAGCATCTAATATATATCGAGTGCTTACAACTTAAAGCTTCTAACTTGTAAATTTTTGACTTTTTTGTAATTGGAAAGCTGTTTAGACTTGCTCAACAAAATCTTATCTTAGCAAGAAGTAACATAAAAGAAGGGAGATGTTCATTTAACTTCAAAGTCCTATCACTTCTGAAAGCTGACTCTTGAATAGTATTTGAGTCATAACGGAGTCATGGGACTTTTTAAGAGCCGGAAGGGACTATTTAGGTCATCCAGTCTCACCCTCTCATTTTATGGAGGAGGAAACTGAGGCCTAGAAAAGATAGGATTAGTTAGTGGCCTTGCGGGCTTTTAGGACAGTATGTAATAGAGAAACTGGAAGAAGAAATAAAGTATTTTTATAGTGAATTACATTTTTACAGGATAGTAATCATACACAAAACGATTGGTACCTTAGTCAAATTGTGGAAGAACCACTTGGGTAGTTTCATTTCCAGATTTTAGGAGAGGAAATTGACAGTCAAGGAGGCTACATAACTTTAAGGACACAGAACCCTGAATGAGTGTCTTATTTGAGCCCGTCTTTGCTTTTAAACTCTGCACTGCACCAAGTGTTTTCACTTGGATTTTCTTGTTTGGCATTCACAATAAATTGTGATGTTGTCTTATCTGAGGAAGCCCCAGAGCAGATCTTTAAAACACCTGTAGCCAGTTTTGTTTTAATGTTCGAGTTATCAATACAACTGAAGAGCCCAATAATACACTGGCTTAATTTAAAAAATGTGATGGGGGCATGAAAATAATTGCTCTGTCTTTTGCATTCTCTCCGTAATACCCCCTGCTCCATTCCAGGAAAGTCCTCTCTTGCTATGACAACTATCACTTCCAACATTCTGCTACTGTTCTGTTGTCATTATTCGTATGATTTTTGTTACCTATTACTCTAAATTGTAAAGTCCAAGGACAGGATGTCTTCTTTGTATGCCCCAAAGCACGTACATTGCACATGTACTTGGTACATTGCACATAGATAATACCAGTTTGTTAAATGTAAGCATAATGAGGGGAGGAACTGATCCATTTCATTCCCCGTTATAATCTTAGTTCTGAGAACCTTGCCTTTGCACATAAGGGTTTAGCATTTAGGTAGAAAAATTAATTGTAGTAAACATTAAAGAGAGACTATTTGGAGAGCACTTTGTCTTCCTTCAGAAATAAACATTAACACATTGGCTTTGGGATCCTTTTAATTTTACAAACTGATTTTCATTTTATCCTCAAGATAATCCTTAACTATAAAATTCCAACATTTCTCTTTGCTATATGAAAGGAAAGTAAGCCTCCATGCTAAGGGGCATCTATTGAGTTGTAATGAAGAATTAATCCTAAAACTTTGATCATGTACATAAATATCATATTAAGTGTATCTTCAATGTAATTCAAGACTGGTAGAAGGCCTATGCAGAGATTGATAACATGGTAACTAATTATACATGTTGTTTTAAGTAGAAAGTCTGAGATTGGGATGAGAAATTGCTCGTTCAGTTTTGACTTTTGTTGTAGGTATTTGATAAATATCTGTTAGGGGAGTAAAATTAATGTGTGAACTAGATCTGGATACAAAGAAAATCTCACTGTTTTACACAGATATTTAGTTTTTTCCCAAATGTGTGATTTTAAATAGGTAATTTTATTACTGAATACTACCAAGATCTTATTGATACACATGTGTCATTTTCCTAGACTTACAATAACATGTTCCCGTGTATATGTGTATATATAAAGACGGTGGGTATTGATCTGTGCTGTCTAAATTTGACACACCAGGAATAGTTTAGTCTTTGTGAACTAAATATTCAAAAGTGCTCTTTTTTTGTTATGACCGTGATGTCACATGTTCAGTCTAGAGAAAACTTGATAAAGATTTATCTTAAACTTTGTAAGACCACATAAAGTTGTGACTAAATATGTGCCTTGATTATCTTTCCCCTCTTACCATTTTTGAGGACTCCATAGTCTAAGAGATTAGGCTGAAGTTTTTACTATTAGCCTTTTTAAGTTAAATTTCTTTTAGAAAAAGTTAAGGAACAGATATTTTGGCTGATGCAATGATTCATTATAACATTGAACAAATTTTTCAATAAACAGGAGTACCATGTGCTGAAACACTTGGGCTGAAGCCAAATATTTTTCAGTGTTCTTAGATATTTTGCAGTAGTATCAAAAGGTACTAATTACCATTTGAGAACTTAAGTCTTTAGTTTATTAATTCTTTGGAAATCTCATGAATACATTGGAAGCAGTAGCTACAAAAAAATAGAATGAATTTATCCATTTGCAATAAAGACTGGCTTGCTATACTTTGAGCCTAGTTGAACACTGGATTTTAAGACCAATCCCTTTTCCATAGAATTTCTCTTTTTGGGGGTGGGGGTGGGAGGAGAGAGCATGCACCTGGACCATGGGGGGTGGCAGGGGACAGACAGAGAATTCCCAGCAGGCTCCATGCTCAGCATGGAGTGATGTGGGGCTTGATGTTACAAACCATAAAATCATGATCTGAGCTGAAATTGACAGTTGGACACTTAACGGACTGAGCCATCCAGGTACCCCATGGAATTTCTATTTTAAAGACATTTAAAGAAGAACCATTTTTGTGCTGCCTTTAAAGAATTAAAATCACTTTTTAAAATGTGCCACAAACAAAAAGAAATACCAGTATTCCATACTTGCTACTTTGATGTGTTTATTCCTGATGTTAGTCAAATTAGGGTATACAGCAAGTGATTATTATTTCAGTAGCAATTTAAAAAGAATTTTTGTTCTGCATTAACACAGGATCAAGAATTTTTAAACTGTTTCTAAGGAACCTTAAATTTATAAAAGAAAGAAATGAACATTTAGGGAAATGTACCAGGTTTTAAATAATATTTAAATTACCAAAAGAAAAAATACTTGCAACATGAATTGCAGAATTTCCATCTGGTTTTTATTATACAGAACAGTATCTGGAATATAACTATGATTAAAATTATTTGTATTTGAGGTACTTGAGTACTAGAAATATGTTTACTTTTAAATTAAGAATCTTAGTCTTTCTAACCACAGAGAGTAATTAATGTTCTGATTCTGGATTTTTACATTGACCTGGCTTCTAAAGCTTACTCTTATAGTTACGCTATTTTATAATTTTGTAGATAAGCTCCTTTATATACCTTATATATTTTATGTATGTAACCAGTGAGACCTTTTAAATTTAAACGGGATTCTGATCTTATGAGATAATTTGCTAGGTAGTTTTTTCCAGTGGTGAGGAATTGAATGTTTTTAACTGTTGTACAGATAGACTCAATAAAGATATTAAAGGAAGAGAACATCTATTTAAAAACAGTTATAAATAATTTTGATTGCTTTAAATTATTGACTTGAAATCAGCACCTTCACTACATTATAGATCTTGCTGAATTTTTCAGTAGTTGCTCTGAAAATTTATTTCAGTAAATATGTACTTTTAATAAAATAGACATTTTTTCTTATTCAAAACTTAGCATTTCATTAAATAACTTTTTCTTGAAAACATACACAGAACTGATGGCCTCACTGGTAGATTACCTGTTGCTTTCCTCTGCTTTGTGGGAAGAGAAAAAAAGATGAAAGAAAATCTGTTTTGTCCATGTAATAGCAGTTTTTGGCAAAGGCTTCTGGAAAGGAAATGGAAAATGTTATGTAAAATAAAGTTCTAATTATCTGTGTCTTCTAAAATTTATACTTCTAAAGTTTATACATTGGAATATATTTTTCCAAGTCACTTTATTCTAAAAAAATTGGGAGACTTTCTGAAAGTTAATGGAACTGAGGATATCGATAAAATAAAAACTGTAAATATAAACTGTTTAATTAATAGGTTTTTGGTGTCAAAATGGTATGCATATTGCATCCAACTGTTACCTTGTGTTTTAAGGTTGCAGTGAGAATATTACTATTTTATGCTAACAAAGTTATAGCTGCTACTTCTAAGATTTATAAGTTATGTTTAAGTTACTTGATAACAAAACTGAGGAATCCTTTGGTAATCTTGAATTCTATACTGTACAAATAATAAGGATAGGGATGAAGTACACAAATATGTGTGTATTTTCTTCTGCTCTTGAAATTCTTCAACTTGAAATTGCACTGGGTTTGTATTGGTAAGATTGGCTGCATTTTTAAATGTTTGTCTTTTTAATTTTCTTGTTAAAGTGTTCTAGAACGCAGAAGAATACAAAGAAGACAATATCACTTATAATTCCACCAGTACAATGAAGTTTTAGGCAAAATTTGTACTTCCCTTTCCGAAGTTTTCCTACTCGTGGTTCCTCAGTGAGAAAAATAACATATATTAGAGTTGTTGAGGATTTTTTTTTTTTTTTTAAGATAGTGCACACACCGATGAGGGGCAGGGAAGAGGGCTTGGAGCCCAACACACGGCTTGATCTCACAACTGTGAGATCATGACTTGAGTCAGATGCTTAACCCACTGAGCCACCCAGGCATCCCTTGGGTTGTTGAGGATTAAGTGGAGTATTATCCATAAATTATTATAGAGACTATACTAATGTCGTATTAGTTCTTGTTCTATAAAACTTTTATTCCTCTGTAGCGTTGCTTCTTCCAGCTGAAGTTGATTTTTAAGACTGTTATTAATGTATGAATAAGGACTAAGACAAAATCATTGTGATTGTGAACAGCATAACAAATTGTCTAGCTCAGTGGTTTTCAAAGTATGCTCCAAAGAATCCTTGGGGTTGCGTGAACATTTTCAGGAGTCTGCACATACAAAACTGATTTTACAATAATACTGAGATGTTCTTTACCTTTTTTACTGCGTTGACATGTGTACCAATGGTACGAAAGCAGTGGTGGGTAAAATTTAGGGCACCTTAGAACCAGTCAAGTCAGAGCACCACGCTGTATTCATAGTCATTGTATTCTTCACTGCCATGCACAAAAAAACAAAAACCAGAAACAAAAAACTTCACTCACCTAAATGCACTTGATGAAGAAGTAAAAAAAACAAAAAAAAAATTGTTTTTTTGTTTTTTAATCAAATCTTGGCTCTTGTACATATTATTTCAATATACTATGACAGAATGAAAAGATTGCTTGAAACACTGTTTTTGCTGGCATATTGAAGATATAACAGTTGCATTTGTGTAATTTGAGTTGCAAGCTGAACCAGCCACTTTTTCATGAATACCATTTTTACTTTAAAGAATCCCTGAAAAACTACAGTTATTCAGACTTGGGTACTGGGGAGACATTTTCTCCATAATAAACAAAATGAGCCTGTTGCTTTAAGGAAAGGATCAACAGTATTTATGGTCAATGATAAAGTTCCAGTTTTCAAGTGAAAATCAGAATTTTGGAAAATTTATATCAGCCACTGTGCTCTTGACAGCTTCCCAATATTTAGAAAAAATTTTCTGATGATATTAGTGATGTTAAAGAAGATAGTTTTTTAAAAAGAATATATAATGTGTCAACATTTGAAGATCCGCATAACTCTGTACAAGTGTTTTCTAAGTGACCAATGCATGATGTTACAAAATCATGCATGGGTAAGAAATCCTTCCATTAAACCAATGGGTTTTAATATTCCGGCAGATCTAAAGTTTTTTGGTAAGGTTTCCGTTCCAGTATATTGCAACCAGTTGTCAAGTTTTGGTGTAGTATCAAAAGAGAATATCGACATTTAAGGCTACTAAATGTTTCCGGCTGTGTGGTTATTATTCACCTTTTTGTACACTCATTTTTCCATGCTTTGTTCTCAGTGTTTACCATCTTTGATTTATGTTGGAGGGGAATGTAAGAATAGGAACCATAGATAAATGTGAAGCCATGTTTTCATGTGCTTCATCTTGAAATCTCTTATTAATATGTAGTCATTTTAGGTTGACTTTTTTAATAGGCTTCTTGAGCATTCCATTCAACTTTTGATCATAGTAACAGATTAGCTGATTATTAATTTAAGCCTATTTCTTGGTTTTAATATTTGTTTTGTACACCTGGTAATTCATCTATACATAGATTGTACGTGTGCCCAAATTCTGACATAACCTTAAGGTAGTTTTTTTAATAGTTGACTTTCATGATTTTAGAATATTTAGTAGCTTTCCTGTAGTAAAGCTATCAATTTTCTTCTCATTTCAAGTTTAATAATGTCTCTTTGACCTGAGAATTTGCTGTGTTGTCTACCTTTAGTGGATACATCTTAAAATGTATATATTTTTTAAATTTTAGCATGCACAAAGTGGGGAAGGTAAGAGGGGGAGAGAGAGTCTTTATCAGGCTCCACACTTAGCATAGACCCAAATGCAGATCCCACGGCCCTGGGATCATGACCTGAGCCAAAATCAAGACTCAGATGCTCAACCGACTGAACCACCCAAGAGCCCCTTTAGTAGATACCTTTAAAACAAATGTAAGTTCTTCTGAGAGAAAGTTCTTCTTTCATGCTTGTTTAGGAACAGTTGTAGCAATCCTTGTTAAGGATTTTTATAAACTTCATGTCATAGAACAGCTCCAAATCTTTTATTTTTTTAATTTACTGTAAAGTTTATTTATTTTTGAGAGAGAGGGAGAGAGAGAGTCCCAAGCAGCTCTGCACTGTCAGCACAGAGCATGATGTGGGGCTCGAATTCACAAACGGGGAGATTATGACCTGAGCAAAAACTAAGAGTCAGACACACTTAACCGACTGAGTCACCCAGGCACCCCAGTTCCAAATTTTAAAGGGGTTTTAGGCTAATCTGCATTCAGTTCAAGTAATAAGTTTCAGATTATGAAAGAAGGTGGGTAAGTTGTAGCTTATACTGTACTTAATTTCTTAGAAATTTAGTGCCAGTTATTTCCCTAGAGATAATAAAATGGATGTGTTCTGTGAAGAGTAGTGAGTCTGAGTTCCACTGTTTGAAAGAACAGCGTTGACAGAAGAGGAAGAGGCAGAGGCGTGGAGTGGTGTAGAGGAGTAAGTGTAAAAATGCTAACTTTGGGGTAGCTTTGAGGAGTAAGCATTATAGAACTCCTGCCTACAAAAGCTAATTCCACAGTGAGGGGGAGGGAATTTAATAGGAAGCTTTAGTTCTCTCTATATTAAACAATCACCTGGTCAGCTGTTCTGAACTAAGGAACATACTGAGATTATAGTTTAGGTTCAGGACACCCAAATTAATCACAATTAATAGCACTGGCTATTGCTTATGCAGTTTTAGTTGCTAGCTGAAAAAAAATTTGTATGAAATTTTCTCTATTTTAGATTTTTTTATACTTTTTTTTCTTTCAAAAGTCCTGTCACCTTCATCATCTTCAACAAAGAGAAGACAGGATGTGCAAGCTTTTAAGGACAGAAGAGCATTCATAACATTTTTCTGTTGACATGAAAGTGATGATGGTGATAATAGGCAGTGAAGAGGTAGAAGGGCAGGAAATAGTGCAGAAAAGAGTAAGGAAGATGATTAAGACGTTCTCTTTCTAATGAGCAAGACTACTGTTAACTGCATTCACTTTAGAGTTCTGATTGAACAGGAATGATAAACACTTTGAAAAGCATTTGTGATGTTTTAGTGATTGATCCATCTTATCTACCAAAGAAAGGGTCCTAGGTAGAAGATAAATTAATATTACCTATCTGAGATTGTGGGGTTTAAAGTAAAAGTTCCATCACTAAGCAGTGTGAGCTGAGAGTACTTTTATTCCTCAACAGACAGACCCTTTGTGTACTTTCCTCTGAACCTTCAGGTGCTCAAATTGAACACTTACTTTTCGCATAAGTTTTAGCTGATGACTTGAAGCTTGAGGGGTAAATTTGAGGAATCATGTGCTAGTTTTCAGTAGTTGCTAGACCTTTGATTCCAGGCTGTTAAGTAGCATAGCTTAGTGATTATAATTTTGACCTAAGTGTCTCAGGCTTCTCTCTGGCACTAGCTGTAAAACCTTGAACAAGTTAACTTCTCTCTTAGGACTTATCTTTCCATAAAGCAAGTTTGATTAAATGGCTGTTTAGGTCTTTTTGAGCGCTAAAATCCTGTGTTTCTGTGGTATTACTCTTGTTTAAGCCAGTCCTCTCTTGTTTGACTCCTACAGGAGCTTCCTAACTTGTTTCAGTTCTTGTCTTCATCTAGCTCAGTCTCCACCTAGAATTAAAAAAAAAAAATGTAAATCAGATCATGTAGTATCCTCCAGTCCCAATTCCCCCCCCCCCCCCCAGGTCTTAAAATAGAAACCAGACCCAGTTCTTGCTTATTTCACAACTTTATCTCTTCTCCATTGTTAACAAAGCTCTATCCATACTGAACTTCTTTCTGATCTTGACCCAACAAGCCCTTTACCATCTTTTGAGATTTGGGGTTTACAGCTACTCTCTAGTGTGATCTTTCTCCAGCTCTCTGCAGTTCTGACTCAGTGTTAACATTATATCTTAACTCAGCTGTACATTTACAGGGAAGTTTCTCTTGATCACCTTATGTAAAGGAGTATCCCCTTTATTGTCGTCATAGCTCTTATCATAATCAGTAACATTTATCCACTTATTCTCTCTTGCCCTCTAAACTGTTTCAGGAGGCCAGGAATACCATGTCACTTTGCCACCACAATCTCAAATGGTTAGCCCAGTAACTGGCACATAGTGCTCAACAATTTTTTATTTTAATGAGAAAAATACATAAAGTATTCCATAGTTTATCAGTTCCCATCATCGGCCATTTACGCTAATTTTTTTAAGTGTTATATCTGTTTCCAACTATAATTCTTCATTATTTAGGGCATCTGTCCCTTGAGGACTCATTCATCTGACTGCATGTTATTGAGAGCTAGTTGTTCTCAGTTACTGTATGTTAGAATTAAATCACGTAATTATGCACAAAAGGTTTTAGCAAAGACATGAAAAGTTAATCTGAAATTTAAATAGCAGTTCAAAATAATAATAATTGATACCCAAATGAGGGATAGAGATGAATGGTTATAGAGTCAGAGGAATAGTGAAGAATCTTAGGCTCTAGTAGTACAAAAAGACCTAAAAAATGAGGTGGGTATGATCTATACATGATATCAAGAGAGAACGTAAGGTTTAGACCATCAGTGAATCAGGGTAGGCAACAATACGGGAATTAGAAAATGCAAAGTTTTTCAAAGAAGTGTTTTGCTATCATAGATGTTTATGAAATGAATTATAGGCCCAGAATCCCTCACTTAGAATTCTTGGTCCCAGGTGTTTTGGAATTCAGAATTTTGTGGAAAGATTTGTTTTGAATATTAGTAAGAGTATTCAAACTCTTAATATTTCTAAAGTGAAACATGAATAGTCACACTGAATAGGATGAATAAAAACTTTAAATAGCCTCATGGTAGTACTTAGGTGAGGTTTTGCTCTGTAAAAAAATTATATCTTCTATGAAAAATGGATCTAAAATTGTTAGAAAGACTTTACTCTTTATTACTTTGTGTCTTTGGGGAGGACATCAGGGTCTGAAAACATTAGCTTAGAAACAGTCTCTGCCAAGCAATTCTTTTCGACACAGATTCAGGCTGGAATGCCCTGTTTAGGGTGATGAGTCTCTTAAGGAATGGGAAAACCACCTAATTCCTTAGAATCCAGTTAAATGTTTGGAAATAGTGAAGATTCATTTGTGTATATTGGTGCCTGGAACATAATAAGTGGTTTTTTAAAATGTTTAATGATTGACAGCTCATATATTAGCCACAATTTCTTAGTAGATTTTTAAAGTCTTTTAAGATATCATGTAGTTTGTCTCCCAGTTCATAAGGTTTCTAAAAATTACATGATACATTTAATTGTGAAGTAAGAGTACAATAGGAGGTTGGAATAGGAATACTATATAGGGCTGACTTGATCTCTAAAAATCCTTGATCGGGAGCGGGGGAGGGGGGGGTGCCTGGGTGGATCAGTCGGTTAAGCATCCAATCCTTGACTTCAACTCAGGTCATGATCTCACAGTTCTTGGGATTGAGTCCTGAGTTGGGCTCTGCACTGGCAGTGTGGAGCTTGCTTGGGATTCTCTCTCTCCTCTCCCCCGCCTTGCCCATGCATGCATGCTCTCTTACACACATACTCTTTCTCTCAAAATACATAAACATATAAAAAATAGAAATCCTTGATGGAATCACTTGTTTTTGACAAGGAAAGAAGGAAATATCTGAAGATGCTTCTTTGGAACTCAGAATTGATTACAGAAAGTCCCTGCATACTTTTTGTGGTTTCCCCATGTGCACTCCTTATTCTAACAACCTAATTAACACCCACACTTTGGTTCTCATTGCTTTTCTCCATTCATTTGGTATATACGAATGTCCAAGAATGCAAACATGTATATGCTATTTTTTGGATACTGACTTCTATTTCTCAGAATTGCCAAGACAGGCAAGTTCTGAAGCTACTTTAAAAAAAAAAAAAAAAAAAAAAACAAAAACTTACTGACCTACTAATTATGCAAGTAAGTGAGTAATGTATGAGAAAGCCAAATACAAGCATTATTTGTGGCTTCCAAAGTGTGGCATGCATTTTATTTTTCTAAATGGACTTTATTTTACTCAATAACTGAGAGCATCTTTGAACAAACTGACCATGGCAAAGTGTAAAAGGAAGAACTTAAATTAGTTAAAAATAACTTCATAAAACAATTAGTTGCATAAACCAGTGTTGGCATGAAGCAGCTAGCATAAACTGCTGCTTACTTAGATTGAGATACTAAAATTACAAGAGAAAACTATGGGAAGTACCTCTGCTTCCACTGTTTTTTTTGTTAGTTGGTTAATTTTTCTCCTCTGAACTTTTGGCAGGTTTACTAGGGAATTTTCCATTAGGAATGTCCTGGGCTTGAAATTTCATTTAGAATGTAATTTAGTCATGCAAATTATGAACCCACAGTCTAAATCATGGCATTCCTCTTATGGTTTCAAATGCATTTGAGGGCAGTCACATTAAGCTTTGTCATTTAATCCTAGTTAGGAGGTTAACAGTACAATGAAATAAAATATTTTTTGCAGTCATTTATTCCTTCTTTCATGGAAGACACTAATTCTGTTTCTGAATTCAGCCTTATGTTGAAACAGATTATAAAATTATGTTTTAAAAAAAATGTTCCCCCATCCTTATAGATGGTGGTGTTTTGTAAAATTTGAGTGTTTATATTAAAAGAAATAGTCGTGATGTTCTTCCATTTATGAAGACAGGTTTGGTTTGTTCTGGAATCTACCCTTAACTTAAATTCTAATTTACCTGCTAGTACTAAAGCACCTCACTTCTGATTTCTTTTACCTCTACCCTAGCAGCTCATAAACTGTACTTAGTGTAGCATTTGCTTGAAATATATGAAAGCAGATATTTTATCTAACAAATAGGGATGTCTCTGTGGTTGTAGTTATCTGATTCTGCAACCTGTTCAGAAGACTTTATTAAGCATCTTTGGTGTTAGTATTAAATTCTGAAATGACAAATCAGCAAACTTGGAGAAGATGTGACTTCACCTAGGAACAGAAAAATACATCATTAGCTTTCTTACCCCCAATAATGGTCATCTCTTTGCAGTGGTTGTTTTCTCTTTTTCTGTGATTTGTGAAAGTTAAGACATTGAGAGCAAGTTATTTAAATTGCTGAAGAATCTGATTTCTGGAGACCTGAGGAACAGAGAGACCCTCTTTTTCTTTACTAAATTGGGGGACAGTTATTTGAAGGCAAAAAGATGAGTAAGACAGTCTGTGGTGAACTGACCTTTCTTTGCTAGGAATGTAGGTCTTAGAGACTTTAGGAAGAACAAGGAGGTTTTATCAGAGTCTTTCAGAAGTGCTTTTAAAGACTTATGCGCGCTCACACACAAACACTTAAAATCCCTACTATGATGAGAGGTCATCAATATGATAACCACTGCTGTAATATCACTTAGCTCTTGTAGGCTTCTGGGTCTACAGATTTAAATTTGATCTGATCTTGAGACCCTCCTTGTCACCATTCCCCACAGTGGTTTTGTTACCTCTTCCCATATCCCATGCATGGCTCCTTACTTCCTTTCGTTCTGGGGTGTGGCCCATATGGGCCAGAGTACATCTAACAGAAATATAATATCTGCCTTAAAATGTCTTTTATAGATACACAGATGTGTGTGTTCACGTTTACCTTAAGAGAGACCAGTGTCTGAAAAGACACAGATCTAAATAAGTCCTGTTTAACAAACTTGCTTTGTAGGAAATAAAAATGCTGGAGACTAGTTTTCCCAGCCTCCTTTATAGCTAGGGTGCAAGTACTTGTGGTAGGTCCAGCAAACAAAGGAATTTTATTTTCTTTTTTAATATTTATTTTTGAGAGAGAGAGCTTGCGCGCACACACGTGGGGGTAGGGCAGAGAGAGAGAGAGGAAGACGCAGGATCCAGGCTGTGAGCTGTCCACACAGAGCCCGATGTGGGGCTCGAACTCACAAGCCGTGAGATCATGACCTGAGCCGACATTGGATGCTTAACTGAGCCACTTAGCGCCCCAACAAAGGAATTTTCTAAAATAATCTAAAGGGAAACTTTGCAGAGCTCCAGTGGCATGAATCCTTTAATGTTAAACTGTTTGCTCCATTAACTACTTCCAGAATCAAAGGGGGCAGATTTAATTTAGCTTCAAATGTAAAAATGTACTTTACCCAACATGCCCTTTTCAATTTTATCTTTAAAGCTTGATTGAGTTTTGGGGTATGTTGGGGGCTTATCTTCTTGCCATAGGTTCCCCTGATAACACTGTTTAGTCATCCTTAGGAATGGTTCTAAACAACTGAATCTGTTGACCAAGTGAATAATGAATGAATATTGAATGAATGAATGAATGAATGAATGATGAATGAATGAATGTTGTAAAAATGAGCATCAGCAACTATGCCAGAATCCAAAGTCATTGTTTTTGGTAGACAGTCTTCAGCATTCAGGCAAACCATTCTCAGTGATTCCTTTCACGTTTTTTGGGGGGGGAGAGTGTGCATATTATTTTGTGGCTAATTAATACATCTTTGTAAACTATCAAACAGCAGTGCTAGTTATTTAAAGTATTCTGCAACAGAAGTTTTCAGTGTTTTTAGAGTTACAACCCTATTTCTCCTCCTAAACCACAGTAGTGATTGATAATTAAGAACTGTAATCTTTCCCTTTGAGACCGGAGTTGGTCTCAGAATCATTCTCAACACTGCACTCCAGGATATTTTGAGTTGTTGTTTGAGCTAAAACCCGTTGGCCACCAGTGAATTAGTGGACAAGATCTATCCTTACTTCTAGCTTATAGAGCAGGTATCAGCAAACTTTTTCTGTAAAGTGCCAAATCATAAATTTTTAGCCTTTGTGGACCATACAGTCTCTGTCACAACCATTCAACTCTACCATTGTAGTATGAGCAACCATAGACAGTATGCAATTGCGTGGCAGTGTTCCAACAAAACTTTAATTATAAAAAAACAGACAGTAAATGGGTTTTGACCTCAGGTCTGGAGTTTGCCAGACCCTAGGGCAAGAAACTGGTTTTGATTCATTCAACAAATAATTGCATTCTGTATTCCAACTGTTAAGTGCTGGTTATGCAGCAATTAACTTCACACTTAGATCCCTGGCCATGAGATATTTAAGTCATAACTGAGTATTATGTACTTGGATGGATCCAAAGCAGCTTCTTGAGGAAAAGTATGGCCTGCCCTAGGAATCTGCCTCATTTGTCAATATAAGTGAGATCTTAACGCAAATACCCTAAGTGGTGCCATGTTGTGTGGTCGCGGTATTAACTAAAAGTAATCTTGGGGCGCCTGGGTGGCGCAGTCGGTTAAGCGTCCGACTTCAGCCAGGTCACGATCTCGCGGTCCATGAGTTCGAGCCCCGCGTCAGGCTCTGGGCTGATGGCTCAGAGCCTGGAGCCTGTTTCCGATTCTGTGTCTCCCTCTCTCTGCCCCTCCCCCGTTCATGCTCTGTCTCTCTCTGTCCCAAAAATAAATAAACGTTGAAAAAAAAAAATTAAAAAAAAAAAAGTAATCTCAGTATGCTTTGGATATCACATGCTATGGCATCAAAGTTAACATCCTGTTATAAAAAATAGCCTTGATGTGTATATCTGGTATCTGCACTCTGTGCACATAGTAGGTACATAGTATTCCTACAGTCTTGTAGAATGAAGCTGAAATTACTGATTGTCTTAACTTTTTGTCAGTCTCTTGCAGTTTCTTTCCTCCACGCAGTACATTATTTCTGATCTCTTAATTTTAGTTTTCATCAACTCATTATAGGTTTTTGTTGCAAACCGGTGCATTTTAAAAGTAGACAGTATTTAAATCATCTTAATAAAATGCTTAACATTTCTAGATGTATTGTCCAGCCTTCTGTTAGAACTATTTTTATTCATTTAAAAAGTACCTCTAGTTTTTTCAATATTGGTGTGTTTCTCTTCAAAATGTCTAGGACTGTTGCTTATAAAAATGAGACAAGGTTTCTAGGGCTACCTGGGTGGCTCAGTTGGTTAATCATCCCACTTTGGCTTAGGGTATGATTTCATGGCCCTGCATCAGGGCCCTGCCATGTTGACAGCTCAGAGCCTAGAGCCTGCTTCATATTCTGTGTCTCCCTATCTTTCTGCCTCTCTCTCTCAAAAATAAACAAACATTAAAATGTTTTTTTCTTTAAAATGAGACAAGGTTCTTGACCAAACTCAGAGATCTATATTATGTTAACTGTATGTAGACCTTCTTGCTGTTTTTATTTTCCCATTTATACTCTGAGATCCATTCAGACTGTGCTTTCTATGGAGTCTACTCATATTCCTACATTTTTTTGCCTTCTGTGCCTTTGCTTTCACTTTTCTCTAGTATGTTCTTTCCTATTGAAGTGCTGTGCCGTTTGGTCATTTGCCTCCTTCTTCATAAATCTCTCCCTGACCTGTCTTCAGATTTTGACAATATTTTTTGTTTCTTTTGATATATTTCATATTTTATGTCATTTTTCCTACAAAATTGTAAGCTTCCTGAGACCAAGTATGTTTTGTTCATCTTTGTAACCTTCATTGTGACTTTCACTTAAGGCATATTCAAATACTAATTAGATGAAAGGTACTCCTAATTAAGCAGGGGACAGTGTTTCTTAATGAGAAACGTCCCTGGACTTGTATCCAAATGAGAAAACTCGTGTCAAGATATACAGTAAATTGTAAATGCTATACGAATATTGTCTGTTACCATATAAACACTCAACTTGGCTCTTATGCATAGTGTCACACACAATTTGGTTTTTAATTTCCATATTTTATTTCAGAGAAGAGTATGATTCTGTTGCAGAAAAAGATAAGCTATGTCGTACCCCACGTTTGTGCAAGATGTTTTCTAAGCCTTTGCAGTTTCTTTTGTTTTCTTTTTTCTTTTTCTTTTTTTTTTTTTTTTTTTTTTTTTTTTTAAGAGAGAGTGCACACATGTGCGAGCAGGGGAGAGGAGCGGGAGGGAGAAAAAGAGAGAGAGAGAGAATCCTAAGCAGGCACCATGCTCCAGGTGGAGCCTGACCCCACAACCCTGGGATCATAACCTGATCCGAAATCACGAGTCAGACACTCCACTGACTGAGCCACCCAGAAGCTTCTCGTATCTTTAACATTGTGAAACATAACAGAAAGCAAATTCATATGAAGATGTATTCCTACTAAGATGAACAACCATCTTGATTTGCTTAGAACTAAGGATTTCCTGGGACACAAGACTTACAGTGCTAAAACCAGGACTTTTGGTAACCCTGATTCCACTTTATGCTGTAGCCATCTCCTTTGCATATCACTGTTGGCACAGTTTCTAAGAAGTGTAGTAAATGCCTGGTAACTAGGTGATTGGCTTAGCGGGAGGAGGTGTTGGGGGGCACTTCAGCTTTTATTTTTTAAGTTTCTGAGTATTAGACATTTTTAAATGTTCAAATGAAGATACAAAAGTGCACTTGCTTAATTGATCTATTTAGAAATATATTTGTGTATGACATATCATTGGTGACTTTATGAGAAAGTGGTGCTGCTCAACTTTTTAATTTAAAATTGCATAATCTGTCAGATGATTAATGCTTTATTTCAGTGCACTGTATTAAATAAAGCAAAGTCTGAGGTGACCTGAAATTTTCCTCTTAGTTCCCTTTACAGTGGTTTGAGTTTTGCTTATAGATTTGCACTGCAGAGACTGTTTCTAAAGAAATGTCTAGGATAGTCTGTGCCTAGTCATTCCTTTGCTGGAATTGGCTTTTGTATGTCCTCATGTATATAAATCAGAGAAGTCCATGGCTGAAATCTCTCTAATAGCAGGTATATAACTTAAAATTACCAAAAATCTTTGCAAGTTTTATCAGCAGTTAAGCCATAGTAGCTTAACTATTCTGGGACATGCACTGTGCCTTGGTGGTATTATTGGGAAAGAGCCATTCAAAATATCGATACTTTATACCAAAAGGACATTAATGACCTGGTTTCTCCCCCTTTTCCTCCCTTCCTTCCCCCCCCCCCATTTTGTAATTATTAAATTTTTTAACTGTACCTCTTGGGGCTATATGTGAAATAATAATAGCATCTTTAATTTGACTAATCTGTTGGCTAAAATAGGCTCTTCTGGAATAGTTTGCTTGGTTGTTATCCTCTTTTTTTCTTGTTTTAAGAATGTGAATAGAATCCTCTGATGTTGTTTTAGCTTTTTATGGTTCTTTTTGCCAGTCTGTGAGACTTGCCAGCTTATATCTTGGACCACATTGTTGTAGAAAAGTTACTTGTGCCTTTAGAGCAAATGTATCCCAACATTATATTCCTATATAGAAATGTAAAGATCAGATTTGAGCAATGAAAAAACTTGAGAAGACAAGAAAATGGAAAATTTTAGGTTGAAGTTGAGAAAGAATGGTGTTCTTTTCACAAAAGAAGGAAGGAATCTGTACTTTGCTTATAGTAGTTTTGGCTGATTTTTAATAGATAAATTTTCCTTTAGACTAGATGTTAATAAAAGAATGTGAAGTAAACACTGGCAGTGGTGTCACCATAGCAGTACTTACTTGTTTAATCCTAAAGAAATGAGAAAATAGGATGCAAGATATTTACTGCCCTGGTCACAAAAGGCTTCAGATAAGGAGGAAAAGAAGCAAGTGTAAAGACACTATTTGACACTTTGTGAGCAAATGATTTTTATATGTTATGGTTTACTGTACAACACACGTTTGTTACTGAATATTTTGCCCCAAGATACTCATTAAGCCTAGGAAGGCTTTTGGTTTTGTACAGTATTAATTTTTTCTGTTCATAAATTGATAAAAGCCTTCATTAAATCAAAGATCATTTGATGAAGACTTAACTAAAACTATAAGCCTTAAAATTGAGATTTGTAGTCATCTAAATGAATTATATATTTCAATTAATAAGCCAGGAATATTGAGTGGAACATTATACATGGTACATTTACAGTCTTGCTAAACAAATCAATGTTCTGTTCTATGCATGAAGCCTTTTGAATACATTGAGCATCTTCTTCCTAATCTCTTTAGTAATAAATTCTACTACCATGTCTATACCATTGTCAGTTTTTACCCCGCCATCTTTTAAGACCTATTGTAAAAGATAAGATACTTACTGAACCAAGTCTGTTCTTAGGCTCCCAATCTGGTTTAATGGCCTCACTATCCATGTCTGATCATGCTGTATCCCATCCCATTTTCCTCACCCATCTAGTCAGTCACCATGTTTCTTGATTCCTTCTCTCACTGCCCTAACTTAGATCACCATCTCTCACCTGCGGTAGCTTCTTACCCAATTCCCAGAATTCAGAAAACTAATACTCAGTTTCTGAAACACAGATATGGTCATATCATTTCCCAACTTGCAAACTCTTTGTCTCAGTTTCTTGTCGAATACAGGTCAAACTCTCAAGCTAAGAGGGTCCCCTTCCTTGTCCATCCACTCCTCCCTCCCTCCACACCATGCATTCATAATCCCTTTTCCCAGAATGTCCTCATTGCCTAGTGAACTGCCCTACTTCTTTAAAATATCCACTGGTCTGGTTTAAATATCCATATAGTTTTCTTGAGCCTTGTTCGACATGTCTGTATAGGCAGAGAATTCTCTTCTGTGTACACATAGCCCTTTGTTCTGTAGACCCTGCTTGATTGTGAGGTAACAGTGCAAACGCTACATTGTATTTTATTTTATTTATTTATTTTTTATTTATTTTAGAGCACAAGAGCAGAGGCAGAGGGGGAGAGAGAGAATCTTAAGCATGTTAGATGCTTAGCACGGAGCCCAACACAGGGCTTAATCCCACAACCCTGGGATCATGACCTGAGTTGAAATCAAGAGTCGGATGTTCAACTGACTGAGCCACGTAGGTGCCCCACGAACACTACATTTTAATGTCCTAAACCAACAGTTATTCTGGGGTATAAAGGCCACTAAAATGTAGTTGTCATATTTTTTTCCCTCAGATTTCTAGCTTGTCCTACCTCTTTGTCTTCACAGTTAAAAATAAACTAACATCTGTAATCTGGTCATTGAAATTCAAGTGTACAACATATTAATGTTTTCTCTTCATGTTTGCCTCTTGGATCCACCACCCCTCCCCCCCGCGCTTTTTCATTGTAGGAAATAATGAGGGCTCTTATAAAGGAATGAAGTGGAGAGAATGGAATTGATTTCAGAGATGCCAAGGTAGAATGGATCAGACTTGGTAATGGGATGGATAAGAGAGAGTGACAACTCCCCTAGATATACAAGTTCCTATAGTATAGTATGATTTTGAGGTACTGTAGGTGCTTCAAATTTTGAGCACTGTTAATAGGTAGATGGGATTTTAAAAATAGCAAGTAATACTGCTTACTATCTGTTAACATTTGCACATTTCATTTGAATATTTAAAACTTTATGAAGCAAATACTGTTATTCTCATTTTCAGATGAGGAAATGAGGCACATAACCTCTCATTTAAATGAGAGGTTAAATAACATGACCAAGGTCATTTAGCTAATAGTTAGAACTGGCATTTTAGGAAATCAGATGTAAAATCTGTGCTCTTAATTCTTATATTTTCCTGGTTTTTTCCCTAATTAAGATATAGTTAAATAAAGCGTGTGTGTATCAGATTCTAAATTATATATAACAAATAGTAAAGTTAATATCCATAATTCTATCCATATTTACCTAAATTATGTTTGGGAGACACAGAAGATCTTTTAGTCATTATGTATAACCTATAGAATTTACTACTAGATCTGATGAGAAAAAGAAGAAAAAAAAAAAAACCCTGACAGGTAGATTCTTTTTTTTTTTTTTTTTTTTTAATTTTTCTTTTTTTAACGTTTATTTATTTTTGAGACAGAGAGAGAGCATGAACGGTGCGGGGCAGAGAGAGAGGGAGACACAGAATGGGAAGCAGGCTCCAGGCTCTGAGCCATCAGCCCAGAGCCCGACATGGGGCTCGAACTCACGGACCGCGAGATCGTGACCTGAGCTGAAGTAGGACGCTCAACCGACTGAGCCACCCAGGCGCCCCAAGGTAGATTCTTAAGTCGTGTCCAAAGAACTCTTGGGAGCAGAGGAGAGTTCTACATAAATCCAACCTGTTGGGATGGATCTGATAGAAACTAACAAACAGGTCATCTTGAGCCCATATTATTTCTTCTTCTTTTCGAAACATGTTGGAATCTCCATTTTTTTTTTTTGTCACCTAACTACCTTGCTCTCTTGATTTGGCCGAGAAATGATCAAGTACTAAACTGAAAGGTAACTATAGTAATAACTCCAGTAATAAAACTAGAAACCATGACCTTATATTGCATGTCATAGTATATGTAGGAATAAGCTTTATTTACTGGCAATATTAATCCATGAAAAGGGCAAGAGAAAAATTTTTTCCTTACTTGAGGTATTATAAATGCAGTCAGAACAGTGAAATTGTTGGGTAGCTTACAAATTCTGCACTTAACTAGATTTAAAACTGATTCACAGAGAAGACCTTTCTCAGCAGAATATAAGATTAGAAACATTTCCCATTTTCCCCTCAAGAGAGATGCACACAACTCAGAAAGTAAATATGATAAGTAATACTCATTTTAATGGATTTTTGTTTATTTTGTAGTTCATTGTTAGTTTTATTTTTAAAAGAGAGTATGAGAGGTAGTGTTTGGACCTCCAAAAATAATTTTTAAATCTCAGAAGTTTTGATTTCTGTCGTTGTGTCCAATGGATTAATACCAGGTTCTCCTAACATTTTAATTAGTTAAATTTATTTAGGAGTGCAAAGAGAACACAGCAGTCCTCTTCAGCTGCTAAAATACTTCTTTCGGAGTTGGAGGCGGAAAGGAGAAATCAAATATCATCTCTTCCAGAAAGTGTTCAGTGGGAGAAGTAATGTCACTTGACTTCAGGAACCAGTAGTTAAGTTTTTTACTTAGTCCTTTATTTATAATTTAAGATCACAGAATTTCAAGATGGATGGTTGGGGGTGGGTGTTGTAGCAAAATAACTTGAGGATAGAATTGCTTGAGTTAACCATTGTTTTTGGAAAATTTTTAATTTGACTATAGCTATTTGGAGACCCTATGACATTTTAACGGAAAAGAATTATGCTTTTTATTTTTATTTTTTTATTTTTAGAGAGACAGAGCACAAGCCAGGGAGAGAGGCAGAGGGAGAGAGAAAATCCCAAACTTCACGCTCAGCGTAGAGCCCGATTCAGGGCTCGATCCCATGACCCTGAGATCATGACCTGAGCCAAAATCAAGAGTCAACACACTGAGCCACCCCGGCACCCCAAGGAATTAAAGCTTTTTAAATGTCACTTCCCACTTTTCAAGGATTTGATTCTTACCATAACCTGCTTTTTACATTTATTAATGAGATTGGTTTAAAGAATAAATCAGATTGAGGTTGAGAGCAGGTGTCTCTGGAACCTAAAAGTTGCTTTTAATACTTTTCCTGCTCCAGAGCATTTTCTTTTCTACTCGAATTACATTCCTACACGGCAAGTGTAAGAACTGATTTTTCTCAAGATTTGTGTAATTCATTCTCAGTTGGGATTCTTGATGTCTGTCAAGAATGTGAACTTAAATGGCAACTTATGTACAAAAGGTAACTTGTTTGTGGTCTTTTAAGGATCTAAATAGTTCTTTTAAAAAAAAAAAAAAAGGACCTGGGGCACCTGGGTGGGTCAGTCGGTTGAGCGTCCGACTTCGGCTCAGGTCATGATCTCACGGTTCGTGAGTTCAAGCCCCTTGTCGGGCTCTGTGCTGACAGCTTGGAGCCTAGAGCCTGCTTCATATTCTGTGTCTTCCTCTCTCTCTCTGCTCCTCCCCTGCTCACACGCTGTCTCTCTCTCAAAAATAAATAAAGATTAAAAAAAAAAGGATCTAAATAGTTCTTTCCTTTGTTGGAAATGAATTATTAGTCTTTAGTCATTCCTTGATTTAACAAATATTTCTAGACCAAATTGGGGACAAAATAACGAGGAACTACTCTTCATCTCGTTGATGATAGTAATGATTAACACTTAAGACTTTCATAGACCATATACGTTTAATCTGTCCATTAAGTTTGTAAAATTGATATTATTGTCTGTATTTTATAGATTAAGACAAGCCTAGAATAAGTAACTACCCTCTGGTAAGTTGCATAGGTAGTCAGTTCTAGGGCTCCCTTCTTTCCACATTCCATGTTTACCACCCTGAGTGAGAGAGAACCTCATGTCCATACCCTAATCATAAATTAGTTGAAAAGGAGATCTTAATTGCACAAAACATGTTGGACTAGGATGCCAGAACTAAGAAGAAAATACGGAAAGCCTTTGCATCTTGCCTTGGTTGAGTACCTGGTGGTAGTAATGGATTTTCCCAGCCGAGAGCAGCCTGTGAATGTGTACATTGTCCTGTATTGTTTTTGGCCCCTTTATTTTATAATAATTAAGAAGAGGGAGGGGTGCCTGGGTGGCTCAGTCAGTTAAGCGTCCAACTTCGACTCAAGTCATGATCTCACGTTTGTGAGTTCGAGCCCAGTGTCGATCTCTGTGCTGACAACTCAGAGCCTGGAGCCTGCTTTGGATTCTGTGTCTTGCACGCTCTCTGCCCCTCCCCGACTCACGCTCTCTCTCAAAATTAAGTAAACATTAAAAAAAATACTTTTTAAAAAAGGGAATATAACATTAAGATACTTTTAAAAGCTCTGTCTGTATATAATTCTTCAAAGCCCCGTATATGTAACAATACATTTTGGAATTGAAAGGGACCTTAGAGATCATTTAGTACAGAAGTAGAAAACTAGTACCAGAACCCAAATCTCCATACCTTAAGTAGATTTTGTTGGTTTCCACAATATTCACAACTTTCAGAATTTGAATGACTTCATCTGTATAAGCATTCATTCTGCTCACGCCATTTCCTAACATTAACACCTTCCTGCTTCAAGCATTTACATGCCTACCTGGCTGATGTAAGGCATCTCTGTGTTCCGTTCTTCCCCCTTCCCTCTACCCTCATTTTACAAACAAGGATACTGTAAATTGAGAATAAAGTAGTTTATCTCAAGTTATATAACTTTTTAAATAGAGCCAAACTTCTTAAACCTTAAGATGATGTTCCTTTCTATAATTGTCCTCTTAAAAGACAGTACAAGATAGTATATAATCAAGTGCTAGAGTATTTGGTGTAGCTTGTCAGAAAGGGGAACTGATTGTGGACTGAGATAGTTCAAGAATACTTCAAAAAGTTTTCCTTGGCACTACCCTCCTCAGAATTGCATTCTGAGTATTTGCTGGTCAGGAACATTCTATCCTGATCTGTGTATTATTCTTGCTACAAATGGTGGGGGGCAGTGGGCAGGAGAGGGCATCATGAATATCTTTGTGTATAAAGCAGAGAAAGGAAATCACTGAGGGGCATTTTGTACATATTGAATAATGGTACCTCATAATACCAACTACATTTAGATTGCTACAGAAATCCCATTTTCACCCGCCAGCAGAGGAAGGGACATTGTAGCCATGACCTCTCCAGTGGATCCCAGACAGATCTCTGTGACTTTCCCAAATCTAAGTGTAACTCCAGCCACAAATAAATTGGCATATTACCCCGCCAGAGATGTTGATTTAAAAGTAATAAACAGGAGGTGCCTGGGTGGCTTAGTCTGTAAAGTGCCCAACTCTTGATTTCGGCTCAAGCCGTGATCTCACAGTTTGTGGGTTCAAGCCCCGCAAGACTCCATGATGACGATGCGGAGCCTGCTTGGGATTCTGTCTCCCTCTCTCCCCGCCCCTCCCCTGCTTGCTCTCTATCTCTCTCTCTCTCTCAAAACAAATAATCACTAAAAAAAGAAAAATTTTTTTAAATAAAAGTAAATAAACAATAAAGCCAAATGGTAGAAACTTATGTTGAAAACACAACTTAATCTATTCAAAGGGCTCATTGGGTACAATCTTTTAAATTAGTGAATAGTGTTTTGCAAGAAATGCAGCAAAGTCTAAGATATATCAGTCTGTTTCCTTGATCAGGAGTTGGTTGTAAGTCACACAAATTTTAGGAAATCTGTATAAGTAATTACAATTAGAAATCTTTACATGTAAATGACATACAATACCCAAAAATTACCCCCTCCTAAATTTTTATGCAAATTTTAACTTCAAGTATTTTTTATTCAATTTATTTATTAAACCAATTTAATTTTCATGTTTTTTAATCTTATTTTTTATTTTTTAAAATTTACGTCCAAATTAGCAAATAGTGCAACGATTTCAGGAGTAGATTCCTTAGTGTTTAATTTTCTTCATTTGTAATCTTAGATGATTAGAGAAGTAATGTGAATCATGCTTCATATTTATAATTGTGTAAGTGCCTGCTTGTTGTAGAAATTACATTTTTTTGCTGAAGAAGTATAAGTGAGAAGTGGCACTATTAACAGCACTGAATTCATTTTGCATATATACAGCATTCTTACCGGTTTAACCACCTGAATAAATTGAGGATCTGAGAGTCCCTTATTAATTTATGACTTAACATAATAGGTGAGTTAACAGATTAAAGCTTGGTTCAAATGCAGATTAACATAAGCATATTATTTTTTTAATTAGCAATTCATAACTTCGCTTTCAACTTCCACACTGCATTTAATTTTTACAAATAAATGCCATTATTTACAAGGAATGCCACAAAATCATATGTAAATCAACCAGATCCCATTACCTGTATTAGAAACTCAAACTAGAATGTTTCACGTTTGACCAGTAGCACCATAATTTTTGGCATAGAGTTTGACCAAGACCTACTTCCCCATTGCTGATACGTCTTCATTTATCATTTTCTTGTGGTGTTGCCTTTAACTGCTTGAAGGTTTTAAAATTTCTTCCAGTGTAGATTTTTTAGATTATTATGAAATAGTTTTAATTGCACTTCCCATTTCTTCAGATGGCAGTCCATGGCAATGACACCTGACAACTAGAATTTGTAATAATTTCTAATATCAAGTACCCTAATTTTACTTTGTATCTTTTTGTTTCAATCTGTATTTTCTGCTGAAGTACAAGAAGATAAAACAAACCAGCCAGCTTTTCAGAATACAAACCTTTGCTGCTGGCATGCCCCTTAAAATACTTAGAACTTAACTCCTTTGCCACCCTACTTATCTTTTCTTTCTAAGTAGACTTTTTTGGCATGCTAATTAGCATAAGGATAAATATCTCTTTGACAATAGAGTAAAATGTTTAAAATTTCAATGTTTACATTTTTAGAGTAAATATTGTCAGTATTTACATTGATGGTTCTGTAAAGCACTTAAAACAGTATGTTTAATTTTGTAATTTTCAATAATACCTCTTAGCCCTTTTTCAGAACAAGCACAGTAGTTACTAAGGTTTAAAAATAGCATTAAAATGGGGCGCCTGGGTGGCGCAGTCGGTTAAGCGTCCGACTTCAGACAGGTCACGATCTTGCGGTCCGTGAGTTCGAGCCCCGCGTCGGGCTCTGGGCTGATGGCTCAGAGCCTGGAGCCTGTTTCCGATTCTGTGTCTCCCTCTCTCTCTGCCCTTCCCCCATTCATGCTCTGTCTCTCTCTGTCCCAAAAATAAAATAAACGTTGAAAAAAAAAATTTTAAAAAAAATAGCATTAAAAGAGTTTTAATTGGTTCTTTTAAGCTTGCCTGTTTGTTTTCTTTAAACAAGCACTGTCACCATCAGTTTATTATTTATCAGAAAGATACTTTTCTCTGGTAGTAGCAGTATTATAATTATTATTCATTGTGAATTGAATGACTGACTCAACTTGGTATTGTTGAGTTTCTAATGACCACTTTTTAAAAATGCCAGTGATTATAAGGGGTGCCTGGGTGGCTCAGTTGGTTGGGTGACTGACTTTGGCTCAGGTCATGATCTCATGGTTCATAAGTTCAAGCCCCGCGTCGGGCTCTGTGCTGACAGTTTGGAACGTGGAGCCTGCTTCGGATTCTGTGTCTCCCCCTCTCTCTGCCCCTCCCATGTTCATGCTCTGTCATACTCTGTCTCTCAGTAATAAATAAACGTTTAAAAAAATTATAAAAATGCCAATGATTATCAACATTCTTAAATGATAGTAACATGGGGTAATTAAAAGACAACTCCACAACTCCTCTTTTGCCTTCAATTTTTAATTTTCATTTGCATATTTTATAAATATATTGTTTATTAGTAATTTTAAAAACTCAGGAAAAAAACAAAAGTAGAAGAAAATGACCCCACCACATTATCACATACACATATCTATTTTACAAGTTCAAAAGGAATTAAAATTCATTTTACATTAGCATCTCAAGATATTTCTGCTTCTAAAGTATACTGAGATTCTCCCTAGGTAGTCAAAATAACAGTCTGCAAAACTTGAGGTACATACAGTAATCTTCATTCACTTGTGTAATTAATGTTAAAGAGCAAAGATAACAACACTATTACAGAAATTTTTGTATAGTACTTTTTTTTTTTTTTTTAAGTTTAGGTATGTATTTGAGAGTGGGGGAGCACGGGCCTTGGGAGAGAATCCCAAGTAGACAGTGTGCTGTTAGTGAAGATCCCGACGCACAAACTCACAAACTGAGTTGGGCTCAAACTCACAAACCCTGAGATAATGACCTGATCTGAAATCAAGAGTCAGATGCTTAACCAACTGAACCACTCAGGGGTCCCCTAAAATGTGTTTTTTTTAAAGTGCTTCTTAGATTTAGTAGAATATAGTAGGAAGCCTTAGAGTCTGTAGCTAAAGAATTATAATATAGTTCAGTTGATCTTAAAATATTCCCAACTGTTCCACTATTCCACTACTGGTTGTAGTAACACGAGGACTGAAATAAGGACAAAAACCCATGTATGGATGGAAAACAGTTTTAGCCTATACATTGTGTCTCTTTACCTACCTAGAAGAAACGTTCTCAAACAAAAGCTGGACTGCTATTCCCTCAACATGTTTTATTGAGCGAGTAGGTAAAAGGGTAGAGCATGGATTCTCAACTGAGGTAACTTGAGCAACAGCTCAGAGGATTGCTGCTGTTGTTTTTATTTTTTTAAGTAGCTTCATGCCCAGCGCATAGCTCAACGTGGGGCTTGAATTCCAGACCCTGAGATGAGGACTTGAGCTGAGATCAAGAGTCAGATGCTAACAGACTGAGCCACCCAGGGACCCCTCCTCTATTATTATTAAAAAGCTATCTTCTGTTGATTGTTACTGTGTGCATGGGATCCATGACTCTTAAAGAAAAGTACTGCTACAGGGGCCCCTGGGTGGCTCAGTCGGTTGAGCTTCTGACTTCGGCTCAGGTCATGATCTCACGGTCTGTGAGTTCGAGCCCCGTGTCGGGCTCTGTGCTGACAGCTCAGAGCCTGGAGCCTGCATCAGATTCTGTGTCTCCCTCTCTCTCTGACCCTCCCCTGTTGATCCTCTGTCTCTCTCTGCCTCAAAAATAAACATTAAAAATACGTATTTTTTTTTTAAAGAAAAGTACTACTACATTTCATTCCTTAATTTCTTAAGCACGTACTATGTGCCCCAGGCACTGTTTCAGGTTCTGGGGATATAGCAATGAGTAAAACAGACAAAATTTTTTTTCTGGAGTTTACATTCTTGTATCTGCCTCATAACTTTATCGTGTAGGTATTACTGCTTCCACTTTCACCGTAAAGAAAGTGAAGCTCTGAAAGTTTTCATGACTTGCTCAAGGTTGTACAAAACTAGGATTTGAAACTTAGGTGCTGTGAACCACTATGCTATGCTGTCAAAATTGTCCCTTTTTGGGATTCTGTAAAAGAGAGCAGTTATTCTCGATGTCTCAAACGGTAGTTATCACAAATCCCTTAGAAATTCAGATGTAACTCTCCCCATCAGAACTGTGCATGAAATTAGAAATTCAGATTTCTCAAGTGCTTATTCTTGGGCTTCAAGTTAACAGCACTTGAACAGGAAGGTTCTGCCCACAACTCAAATACACAGGTGCCAGCACCTTCTTTCCTCCTCCCCACCAAAAAGCCAATGACAGACTTTACTTGCTGAGCAGAGTTGTCTTTTCTGCTAAAACTAGATGCAACCCCACAGTCATTTTCAAAACAGAAGCAGTGGCCTTTCTCAGTCACTAGCATTCACAATGAAATCCATTATTTCAATCTTAGAATCTCTAAACAATTTTTCAAAGCTGGTGTAGTGGAAAGTACCAATTTGAAATGTAGATATTAGTTCAAATCTTGGCTATCATACAGTTAGGTTTTTCGTTTTAAGGAAAAAAATATCCCTAGCATTGGTATTTATCGGGATTTAAATAAAAATATTTTAGTTGAGGGCACCTGGTGGCTCAATCGGTTGGATGTCCAACTCTTGATTTCAACTCAGGTCATGATCCTAGGGTCTTGAAATCCAGCCACATGTCAGCCCCGCCTACTTGGGATTCTCTCTCCCTCTCTGCCCTTTCCCCACTCATGCTCTCTCTCTCTTTCAAGATAAAATTTTTTTTAATATTTTAGTTTGGTATATATAAGGAGATATTAGTAAAAATTAATGAAAGATAATGACTTTGCTTGGTTGCATTTCCTTATAAGTGTTCTTTGTTACAAACCTTTTTGGCAAGTTAGATGTGTTTTGTCACTATGTTTTTAGATTTGAAAGTCTGTTGACAACATCAGATTTCTCTACTTCAAAATTTGAAATGCTTTAAACTTCCTGTGACCATAGGGCTCTATAATAAAAATTCTTTTTGGTTGAATTTCTAAAATTAAAACAAATAGATAAGCATTATTTATACTACCCACAAGCTGAAAATAATCCAAATGGTCATCACCTGATGAATGTGTAAAGAAAATGTCATGTATCCCTACAATGAATATAATTTTTGATCATAAGGAATAAAAGAAACAAACTACTGATGGAAGTAATAATCTGGATGAACCTGATTCTAATAATAGGTAATACTCACGAATAAATAAAGCAATTGGGGAAGTAGGTCTCAACCATCTCATTAAGAAATGCAATTCCCATAAATGTTTACTTTTTATAGTCAATATTTTTAATGGTAATTGTTATGTTAATTCAGTCAGCTGTGTCAGTGTTTTGTTTTGGGTTTTAGTAACTATAAAGTTGTGCATCATCACTACAGTTAGTGTTAGAACACTTCCATCACCCCCCAAAATTCCCTTGTGATTCTATGTAGTCAGTCCATTGCTACCTTTTGTGGAAAAACGGCAGGAATTGTGGGGTGCTCATGTTTTACTTGGAGCAGCATTATGGGACAGATTTTGAATCATTGTATTTCACTTCTTAGCAAACATGAAACATTGGTCCTTCCTATGGCTCTCCTCCTTGCATTATGTAAGTGTCTTCATCCATAAACTCCCATTTCTCATAAAACAAAGACCTTTTTGGTTTGGTTTTTCTAGCTTTTTTACTTTGTAGATTTGTCTTTGAAAAATCTCAGCCATTGTAGATTTCTAAATTACTAATTTCTTATTTTAAGTTTCCTATTCAGGTCTAAGCCCAGTTAACAGAAAGAACAGATATGCCTTTCTTTATCTCAGCTATTGGGTCTAAAACAATATATTTTACACTTTCCTGACATTAATTTTTATTTTGTTTCATATCAAGTCATTTTTATTTTGTTTACAGTTTTAAATCTTGACCCGTCTACCTCTAAGAAAGACTTCTGAAATAGTGTGTTTCCTAAATAGGTTCTTGTTCTGTCAAGGCCAGTTTTTAAAATATGCTGGGTTCTTTGAATCTGGTCTTTCCTATTCTGCTTTTAGCATTTTTCTTTATAAAGAGAAAAGTAATTAGTGATTAAGTTGAAATCCAGAAACAAATTTCTGTCTTCTAAATCCTGAGATTTAAGAAAATCCTTAACCATAACTTCAACTAAATCTATACTCATGTTTAAATTCAGTTTCTATTTAGTTCTTTTACTCCAGCAATTAAAGAGGTGAGTATAATTGTTCCTTTGGTGACAAACCCTCAAGAAAAGTATTTCAGAGGTAAGGGGAAGGAGCAAAAGGAATAGGATTGTGTGGGTAGTGTGAGTAAAGAGACAGAACGATTCAAGAAGAGTAGGCTCTCTTAGTCATTTTGAGGCCCCAGAATACCAATTAAAGAAGTTGATTATTGAATGTTATTTTGTCTAATAATTTTTTCTGTAGTTACAGTTTCTCTTAATGTATTAATTTTGATATTTTAAAAGTTGGCCATAAGTCCAATTAAGTCATTCTTGTCAGTCACAATTTTTGTCATTTGCCCATATACGTACAAGAGTCAAGATTAAGTGTGCCTGGGTGGCTCAGTCGGTTGAGCAACCGACTTCAGCTCAGGTCATGATCTCACGGTTTATGAGTTCAAGCCCCCGTGTCAGGCTCTGTGCTGACAGCTCGGAGCCTGGCGCCTGCTTCAGATTCTGTGTCTCCCTCTCTCTCTGCCCCTCCCCCACTCATGCTCTGTCTGTCTCTGTCTCCGAAATAAACATAAAAAAAAAATTAAAAGAATCAAGATTATATTGAGTTTATAAAAAACACAGAAGTTCTTCCTAGGGAAAGTTGTGGCTTTGACAACTAAGAAAGCAGTCCCTAGAGTTAAGAAAAAGGGTATCCCGTTAATTAACTGAGAAGAGGCACATTGGGAACTTTCTGGATGATGGAAGTGTTTTAAATTGTAATGAGGGCTGTGTCTGTGGTTGTGAGGGTATTAGCATACGTCAAAATTCATTTCACTGTTTAAGATCTGCTTGTTTCACTGGATAGAAATTATTCCTAAGTAAAAGTGATTTAAGAGTGCTTTAGGGGTGCCTGGGTGGCTTAGTGGGTTGAACATCAGACTTTTGGTTTCGGTTCAGGTCATGATCTCACGGTTCAGTGAGATCGAGCCCCTGTATAGCACAGAGCCTGTTTGGGATACTCTTTCCCTCTCAGCCCTTACCCCACTCACTCTCTTTCTCAATAAATATTTGGAAAAAAAATTTTTTAACAAGTGTGTCTTTACAGATTCTCGGGTTCCCTGACCAAGCAGAGGTTAGGGAGGAGCTGCATAATCAACAGCCCCACAGTTATTGACCTTATAATATACTGTCACAAAATTTTGCAAGTGACCCAGAGTGACATTTGACCAATC
This sequence comes from Prionailurus bengalensis, assembly GCF_016509475.1. Taxonomy (NCBI): domain Eukaryota; kingdom Metazoa; phylum Chordata; class Mammalia; order Carnivora; family Felidae; genus Prionailurus; species Prionailurus bengalensis. The sequence goes on from NC_057358.1 coordinate 93,457,020, forward strand.
ATTCGCCTCTGCCTAAGGCTCCACTGGTTTTACTCATCTTCAACGTTTAGTGCCTGGGGCCAGCTTGAATTGGACTGGAGGCTTGTGGGGCCTATGCCTCCATTCATTCCAAATGGAGCATTCCTTTATTCAGTGATTGGAAACAAGACAGTCCAGGACAAAACAAAACGCATGACACACAATTTTGCGCACATAGGTGAACAAAAAGCAAGTAGCTGAAGAATTAAACTAATGGCAAAAATATTTACCAAATAGTACACCTCCAAGCCATATCCAAAAGGCTTCATTGCATTCTACAAAGACTTGCTTGGTACAAATGCTAGGATAACAAAATAAATTTGGCAGTGTGAGCTCAAGGAGCCAGTTGGAGTTCCCATCATTGTTGAGACTGATCCATCTGATGGCAAATTCATAGAACAAACAAATTGGTCGGACACAAGCATCCCATTCAGTACATTTGTTTGTCTAAGGGCATCATGTGGAATGATGCTAAATGAGGGTCTAAGGTCAAATATCAAAGAGTGGAAGGCACCATTCAATATCTGAAAAAAAAAGCACAAAGCTGCAGTTATTGGTTACTTAAGGGAAAGATATCCTGGTCAGACACCTCCCCTCAGCAGACCAGACTTCTAATCTTACAGGGTTTGAGGGAATCTCAAGAGTTCAAACATTGACAAACTTTCAAAGGCAGGAGTGAATTAATGTCAACGGTAGAAACACTGTCACTCAAGGCAGTTGCTTGGCATTTTGGTGTATGTTCATCGAAGTGAGTTGTTTTTTTAAGTAATAGATAAACCACGATGAAGTTATCAGAAATTGGCACAGCCCAGCTACATGAAGGATAAAAGAATGCAGAGAGATGAGTCTAGTTTTCTTGATGTTAAAATATTTGGTTTACTGTTACTGAAGTATATGGGATGTTTAGGAAATTCTTATCCCCAAAATTACCATATTTTCTCTAGTTGGATTCAGAAGCACAAATTTGGGAACATCTTTCATAGAACCTGAAGTTTTTAAAACAGTATTTCTCAAATTGGTCAGTATAGATCCTGTGTGGTTGAGTAATGTCAGCATGGGACTGGTAATAGAATTGTCACCTGAATAATCCTGTTTTTAAATGATTTTTTACATTAAAAAATAAATTTGCAAGAGTAATTGGTCCTAAATTTGTATGGATACTACTGTGTGAAATATTCTTAAAGCTAAAAGTAGATCCAACTTTTATATCCCCTTTTCTAAAATTATAATCTGGTAAGAATCATCCAGGTCACAAAAGTCAAGGAGACAGTGTTCAAGAACTGGGGTAAAAGTCCATGGAAATGATGGATTCAATCAGTGTAGAAATAAACATAGGAACTAGTTAAGTGGAGAAGTTAGTTAATTTAGTTGGTTGGTTTGGGCGATTTTCCTCCCATTCAGGAGAAGAGAAAATATGCTAGATAGTCTACATATTTAAAGTCAGAAATGGAGAAAGTTTTGAAAGGAAGCCATGGCAATAGATACGGTGTCCTAAGGAGAAATAAAAGAGTGGCATAAAAAGGTAAAACAAATGATATCTTTTCTAAGACTGTAGAAAGTCTTAGAAAAGGAAAGAGTATATAAAGAGATTTAACACAAATGTGCCTAAATTGAGTCCCTTCTTGATTGACTGACTTTTAGAAGTAAGGGGCTGATGGTAATGGCTAGTTTGCAGAAGCATGTTCATTCATTGAAGCAATTGGTTATTGGTAGATTAAATGTGTTTAAACCAGTTCTAGTAGTTACTTGTTAACTATTACTATAGAACTATCATTTCTTGATTAAGAAGATTTAGAACTTATTCTGGTGGCTACTTTATATAATGGCCACTGACCAATTACTGTTTTCTAGGAATGTAGGAGTTTTGTATTCTTACATTATTCTCCTAGCCTGGAAACTTTTAGGATCTTCTTTCTCTATCCTTAGTATACTGAAATTTTAGTTGTTTCTTTTTGGTTTGGTTTTGATTTCCACTAATTCATCATCCTGAACATGCCATAGTTTTTCAGTCTGGGCACTCATATTCTTTAGTTCTGCCTCTGATTCCTGACCATTGTCAGGCTCCTTGTACCTTCCCCCATTTCAGGAATAGATATTTGGTCTGCTTTCTCTGCTAACTCATTTACCATTCATGTATCCCAGGGGTTGGCAAATTTTTTCTGTAAATGCCAGATAGTAAATATTTTAGGCTTTGTGGACCAGATGGCCTATGTTGTAACTACTTAACTCTGTCACTAAAGCAAGATAGCAACTACAGACAATACACAGATGAATGGACATGACTAAATTTCAATAACTTTATGTACAAAAACAGGTGATAGACTGGATTTGTTTGCAGACCTGTGCTGTAGTCTGTTCATCTTTATTGGAATATTGCTCAGTGAGGGCAGGAATTTGTTGTTGTTGTTCATTGGATATATCCCTGTACTTAGTAGGCACTCTACTTGGGTCTCAAGGTTACAGATGGTTCAGGAAAAGGAGTTAAACATGCCTGTCACTGCCATCTTGTAACCAGTAAAATATCCCTTCATGCTGTTTTTCAGCCCCCCCCTTTTTTTACTTAATATAGAGCAAATATTCTGTATAAATTTAGGATAGGGTTGCAAGTTGTAATTTTGTGGCTTCTTTCTACCTCTGATGTTGCGTAAAGAGCCCTACCAACAGCGTCCGTTAGTAAGTCTGTTTATGGAACGTGCCACACTAGTATGGTAGAGTAATCATTTTTAAGTTACTTGGTTGAATATCTAATTTATAAAAGAAGCACATGAATACAAAGACATTACTTAAGAATTTTTTTTTTCATTACAAGGTACTAGCTTTTGACAAGCGTGCACCATGCGTGAGTATAAGCTAGTTGTTCTTGGCTCAGGAGGCGTTGGAAAATCTGCTCTGGTAAGTCATTCTCACTGTACTTAAGCTAATTCACTCCAACACATGTTCTTTTTCTGTTGAGTTTTAGGTTTTGATTATCATTTATTTTGTCTTCATTTATTTTTAAGGTGAAATCTCAGTGATTTTAGAAGCAATACAATATTTTTTTCCTGTAATTTTAGTCAGCTTTTACTTGTATCTGGGTAGATCATATTCTTGCTGGTGTATTAGTTCCAGACCAACGTGAGATAAGCAGAATACAATTTGGGCTAAGCACAGAACACATAAATGTGTGTCCATCTGTATTCTGAGCCAGATAGGAATGAATTTTGGTCTTTCTCATTGTGACTTGGCTTATAATATACATTTTATGCTAAAAAATATTAAAGCTTATAAAAAACCTTTTTCAAATATTTCCTATGACTGTCCAGTTTTCACATTATTTTAGCAGCCGTGCTTTCCATTTCAAGAATAGTTTAGTAAGAAAAAAGAAAACTTGACAGTAGTGGCTGGGGAAGGGGAGAAACTCAGGCTAAATAACTTGAGTACATGTAGTTCAGTTCAGCAAAACCCCACGATAAGACAGATTGACCATCTGACTCAGCCACTTACATTGGCCACCATGCACAGAACTTGATGTGTTCAGATCAAACTGCGAAGTATGTACCATGGGACCTGAGCTGCTCTTTCACTTGTAAATGTATCCAAAGTGATGGGCGGTGTCTTGAGGGTGTATGTACTTGTGTACACAAAATAATTAGCCTCTTTCTAATTCAAATTCAAATTTAAGCCATTGAGTTTGTTTGAAATAGAAGACATTTAAAATTTTTTTAAATATGTGAGCTCTAAAGTTAGAATTACCTAATAAGGAGCATAGTGGTTACTAATGTTTTTTAAAAAAAGCTTTCTAAGGTAATTTTCTCACCTAATGCATACTTTAAATATAGTGGTGGTTTTGTTTTCATCAATGGCATAAGTGCTTATATGAAATCAATAGTTTAATAGTTTAAAGCATACAGATTTGGATTTGTAGTTTTCTTTAAGAAGTATAATGGTGTGCTATTTATTTTTTTCAGACTGTACAGTTTGTTCAAGGAATTTTTGTTGAAAAATATGATCCTACGATAGAAGATTCTTATAGAAAGGTACATGTTACCCTAGAAAGCCTTTTGCTTTAGATTTTACTATAAATATAAATGAATATTTTTAGCTTTGTAAGTGTTGAATATTGTTTACAAAGTAGGATGAAGAAGCTGAGTTAATCTATAAAATTAGTAGGAAAAGTTCACCCTTGATTATATCCTGACATTGCCTCCTTACCAGTTAATGAGAATCTTAAAACACTTGTTCTCTCTCTCTCTCTCTCTCAGAGAATTTTAAGTTTACAATTAAAGTTTACAGTTAAAATTGTAATTTGGCACACAAACTTCAGAACGAGGCCATCTCAAGTGATAGTTCCACATCCCCTCACCCTTCCCCCAAAGACTGAATACTCTCAGGTTCCTTTCTTTTTAAACTAGAGATGGAAATACAGAAGTCTCCCGTAACCTTTTTACTTATAACTCTTTGAGAAAGTGCTACTGCTGCTGTTAGTGTCCACTAACACAACATGTGACAATAAAACTTAATATGAAGATGTTTTTAATTAGTCGGGAGAGAGTTCTCTCTTATGTAATAGCCAGCTTGTCCTCTGCTGCTGTGTAGATACCGTTTTACTTCTTATCCTAGGAAATGTTAGGTGGAAAGAGGTGACAGGGATATATAACTTATTTGATACATGTCTTCTTCTTTGCTACCAGAAATGTTCCAGTGCAGCGAAGGGGATGTAGTTATCTAGAGAAGTGAAGGTATATCTAAGTAAAGTATGGCAGTGATGAGATAGAATGACTTCTGATCTTATTTGGAACTACTACTGGTTTAAATTATTTTTTGAGCTATTTTGGAATCCTTTCCTCCCCAGAATTAAGTTCTGAGTGATTCGTATTGAGCTTGGATCTTGTAGGTTTCTTTGAGTTGAGAACACATGGTTTTAGGGGCATCTGGATGGTTCAGTCTGTTGAGCGTCTGACTCTTGATTCTGGCTCAGGTCATAATCCCAGGGTCGTGGGATCGAGACCCACATCAGGCTCCACACTGAGCATGGAGCCTACTTAAGATTGTCTCTCTCTCTCTCTGCCCTTCTCCCCTACTCGTGTGCTCTGTGTCTCTGTAAAATAAAACATTGAAAAAAACAAACAACATGTTGTTTTGCACCTTACACAGTTTTGGGATTGAGACCCACATCAGGCTCCACACTGAGCATGGAGCCTGCTTAAGATTCTCTCTCTCCCTCGGCCCTTCTCCCCTACTTGTGTGCTCTGTGTCTCTGTGTCTCTGTAAAATAAAAAATTTAAAAAAAAAAAAAAAAAAAAGCAAGCATGTCATTTTTGCACCTTACACAATTTGGGGGGGTGGGTAGGGTCAGTGGACCTTGATTATCTAGCTGTTTTTTTCTCCTGTTTTATTCAGGTATTGCTTGAGATTAGTTGTAAAGTGGCAATCTCTATTTTAAATGTCATATTAGCTTTTGTATATAATGAGGTATTCTTTTATATCTTATAAAAATGAGGATGTATTTTGCTTTTTCCCCCAGCAAGTTGAAGTAGATGCACAACAGTGTATGCTTGAAATCTTGGATACTGCAGGAACGGTATGTAAAACAAGTACCAAAGTATATATACAACTTGTGTAATATTGACCTTGTAAATACTAGTACTCTATAGACAAATACTAGTTAAGCTTATTTAAAAGTTTACTACTTGCCTTAAATCTTAAAGCTGTTTTGTTCTCTTGGATTCTGTTTTTTATGCATGTGCTTTGTAATTGCAGCGGGTCATTTATTGAAGAAAAGTAGAAAATTTGTTTGAAAATTTTCAGCCTCACTAGTACTTTTAAAACAAGTTAAGCTGTATTATCATATTTTAATTAATGTGGAAAATACTTTGGTAAACATTTATTTCTCAGTGGCTCTGTGAAATATCTTGAGCAGTATCTTTCCTCCTTCAAAGTATTTATAGACCAACTTAGATTTGTTGGTATCTGAAGGTGAAGGGAAGATTTATTCTGGGTATATGGTATTCATTCATCTAATGTTTGAGTACCGGAAATGTGGCATGGGCTGTGTTCTTACTTGCAAAGGCTCTCAGTCTAGTGAAGGAGGAAAAATGTGGGAAAATGGCAAGATAAGGTAGGTAAGCATGCTGGTGGTCCCCTTAGAGCTATAGTAAACTAGCTAGTAAATGAGCTGTGAGTAACTTGGGGATTGTTTCAGTACCCTACATATCATATGTTAAAAAACTGCCTTTTGGGGGGCCAGGGTGGCTCATTTAGTTAAGCGTCTGACTTCAGCTCAAGTCATGATCTCACGGTTCATGAGTTCGAGTCCCGTGTCGGGCTCTGTGCTGACAGCTCAGAGCCTGGAGCCTCCTTCGGATTCTTTTGGAGAAAGCATATTTCTTCCCCACTTAAGTATGTTTATTGCACATAAATCTGCTTTGGTTGTTTTATTGTTAAGTAAAAATTTCATGAAATACCAGTTTTCAAATAGCATCTTGCCATGGACTATAATTTTAAGTAATGTTACATAATACTACTATATTCTTCATCAAGCACTAATTATAGACGTTTAAAATTATCAAATGAACTGTAAGAACTTTATTGTTTTTTAATGATCCTTTGTTTCTGCTATAGGAACAATTTACCGCAATGAGGGATTTATACATGAAAAACGGACAAGGCTTTGCATTAGTTTATTCCATCACAGCACAGTCCACATTTAATGATTTACAAGATCTGAGAGAGCAAATTCTTCGAGTTAAAGACACTGATGATGTAAGCTGATTTCCTAATGAATATATTTTATTTCAAACCCTTACTGTAGTGATACCCAGTTTAAGAATTTGAATTTAAATCCAATTTAAAGTTCATGTGGTTGGTGGGGGGTTGGGGGCTAGTTTTTCGAAAGCTTTTTTCCTTAAAAGGCAGAAATACATCTTTAACACTCATAATATTTTCAAATATTTATAACGTGGAAAGTAAGAAATCCCCTCCTCCCTTCTTAACCTGTGTAAAATAAATTTTATCCCCCTCCTCTCTTTAAATCATGCATTTGGTGGGAAGGAAGGAAAGATGTGGGTGGCAAATGTTACTAATAGATGTTCTATACGTTTCTGGTAGACTTAAGAGCCTTTCAAACAAGAATCAGAACTACATATGAACACACCTCAACTGATAGGAAAGGAGCATAATAATATTTTTAGAAGGAAACCAACAAATACATTAGATTCTAACATTAACCTGCATACCTCTTCACAGTGCACCATAATGGAGTTTAATCCCTGTAGGAAACTTTAAAAGGATTACTTAACTTCCTCATCATACTATAGATAGCAGCTCTCAGAATTGATCTTGCATCAGAACCAGCTATATGCCTGGTTAAAACAGATTGCCAACTCTGACTCCCACAATTTCTGATTCAGTAGGTCTAGGATTAGGGCTCAAGAATTTCCATTTCTAACAGGTTTCCAGATGGTGTTGATGCTGCTGGTCTGGGTATCACACTTTTAAGAACCACTGTATTATATACATAACTTAATTATAAGCAAATACTGTGAGAGTTCAGAGGCATCTGTGGGAAATGTTCCCATTTCCTTGACTTCTAAAACAGGAGAACTTTGGGGAATTATTACATCTTTACAGCTCAGTGAACATTTCACAATTAGTCTGTTTTCTGCTATTTCTGATAATTAGTGTTCTATCAGTTACGTTAAATTAAATAAGTATGAATATAAAATTTTATATCTGTTCCTAAAAGCCAAAATTCTTGATATTCTAATTTGGATTTTTTTCCCAAAAATTCTCTAGAAAACCAATCTCTAAATGATTAATAGGAATTTTACAGAGTAAGTATTATTTATCTCTATAGTGTCCTTTTAAAGTTACAGACATCACATGATTAAGGTTGTCTAAATTTTTAGTAAAAACTAAAACTTTTAGGAGCTTTCCAAATTTCTCCTTTTTGTATTATTAAATTAAGAATGATTATTTGATAAATGCATGTCGGTAAACCAAAAAACTTGTAATTGATTCACATCCCTTAGAAAAACATTTAAAACTTTTGAAATATATTGACATTTCATAGTAATACCCTTTTGTACTTTTTAAAAATATTTTGTGTTTTGCTTACTATATGTAGTTATAAGTCCATTGGGACATAATTTTAAAGTTTTTTTTCCCTCTTTTATAAGTACATCATGGCTTGTTTTCTAAAAATTTCACATGAAAGGTTCTGAACAGAGTTAAGGTTTTCATATTTGACTATAAATTTTATTACATATTGTTTAATTTAGTATTTTTCTTGGGCATAAAAAGTAATCCTTAGGGTTGACTCTTAGAATTCTTTGGATTTGAATGTATAGAGCATATTCACTTACTTTTTTTTACCCTCACAATTTTGTTTTGTATTTTTAGGTTCCAATGATTCTGGTTGGTAATAAGTGTGACTTGGAAGATGAAAGAGTTGTAGGAAAGGAACAAGGTCAAAATCTAGCAAGACAGTGGAACAATTGTGCATTCTTAGAATCCTCCGCAAAATCAAAAATAAATGTTAATGAGGTATGGTGACATACTTTAAAAAAACTCTTGATTTGGAATTCAGGATTTAAAATTAATGAAAAATATGTGTGTGTGTTAACACAGCTCCAAGTTAATGCTTACTCCAGGTGCTTGTTGATCTTCTAACCAAAAATCTTATGTTAAATATATACATGTTAATAAGCAGCACAGCTATCTATTATAGCCTCTTTATTAAATGCTGGAATTTACTGTGAAAAAAAGAAAGACTGGACAAAAAAAGATAAGGGTGGGAAAGACAGGATTAAGAGTTCAGGTGTGTGTGTATAAAGGATGTTTTGTAAAAGATGGACACAAATTGGGGCACCTGGGTGGCTCAGTTGGTTAAGCGTCCAACTCTTGATTTCCATTTAGGTCATGATCTCACGGTTGGTGAGTTCAAGCCCCGCATTGGGCTCCACGCTGACAGCATGGAGCCTGCTTGGGATTCTGTCTCTCCCTCTCTCTGCTCCTCCCCTGCTTGCTCTCTGTCTCTCAAAATAAATAAAAATAAACTTTAAAAGAAAAAAAAGATGGAGACAAATTCAAGAAGGCATGCACGGTTCTTGCTTTGAAGGGGCTTAAGTAATATTATAGGATAAAGATACATAGAAAGATTTAAAGAGTAAAAGATTGTTTTCTTTGAATGGTGTTAAATGTTCTAATGAACTACAATAAGATCTCTGCTGCTTCTTAAGTCAGTGTTTAAAGAGAATAATTTTAGCACCCCTAAAAAATAAATAAGAAAATTTAGCAGTTACAGAAATACCTGGTTTTACTTATTCCTTAACTGAACTTGTTAAGTTAACTCCAATAAGTTAAGTTAACTCCAATACTTGTTGGAGTTCATATATATATCCATGGAAAGTTCAGTCTTTCATTTTACTTTTTCTTTTTTGGGTTTTTTTCTCCTATAAATTAAAAAAAAAAAAAATACTGTGTTTGCAGATCTTTTATGACCTAGTGCGGCAAATTAACAGAAAAACTCCAGTGCCTGGGAAGACCCGCAAAAAGTCAACATGTCAGCTGCTTTAATATATTAAATGCATTGTAGCTCTGAGCCAGGTATGTTAATTTATCTTTTTCCCTAACCTTTAACTTCAGCTTCATTAAGGGCACTCTATGAAGAAAACGAGTATAGAATGTTTTGTTGTTCTAAAAAAAAAAGATGGTTATTTCCTTTTTAAGATATCCACAAGTTAGTATGATATCCCAGTAATTAATTATTTCCTTTATATATCATCAAAAGTAGGGTATTTCATGCAACTGAATATTGTAGGTAAGTTCATCCAATGTATACTTATGCCCCACTGGGACATTGGTTTGTGCTGACGGTATTGTGGTGAGCAAAACCAACCTTCTTTCCTATCTATAGCCTTAAGCTAAGTCAGGTCTAGTGGAAGAATTAGACAAACAGTTGCAAAATATGATAAATGCAGGATAGTATAAGTCCAGCATCGGATTGATAGTAAAAACTCCTGACACATTTATCATATCCCTGGAACTCAGTATTGTCCACATATTAATTGAATTCTCACAACAGTCCTCTGAGGCAGGAGCTGTTATTCTCATATAACAGATGAGAGAATTAAAGCACAAAAAGATTATTTCTTGTTCATGCCCTGCAGTTAGTAAATAGCAGAGCCAGAATTTGAATCCAGTGATCTGAGTTCATGGCTCAGAATTTAAACAATAAACTAGCTCTCGAGCCCATGCTTAGTCACTATGCTGTTATAGGTCCTATAGGAGCATATATACCTGGGGCACCAAATTAGTCAAATATAAACTGCGGATTCAGGGAAAGTCTGTCAGCAAAAGACATTGATAGCCAAAGAGTTCCCAGGCATAGAAAACCACAGAAACAACTCAAGAGATGAGACGACAAAGGAAAACTGAACATGCAACATTTTTATATAGTTTTTGAAAACAGTCATATTAAATAAGTTAATATCAGAGCGCCTGGGTGACTCAGTCAGTTAAGCATCCGACTTTGGTTCAAGTCATGATCTTGCAGTTCGTGAGTTCAAGCCCTGCGTCGGGCTTTGTGCTGACAGCTCAGAGCCTGGAACTTGCTTCAGATTCTGTGTGTGTGTGTGTGTGTGTGTGTGTGTGTGTGTGTGTGTCTGCCCCTCCCCTACCTGTGCTCTGTCTCTCTCTCAAAAATAAACGTTAAAAAAACTTTTTTTAAAATTTTTTTTAAATGAGTTAATACTTGTAAATCACTTAGATCAGTACCTGGTACTTGGTAAACCCTCAACTATCATCTGCTGCTCTTTGCCAATGAGAATGGTTTCTTGCCCCCTTATCATTAAAACTATATTTTACTGTACTTATCCTTGAGAACTTTTAGTATTTGTGGCTCTGCTACTTCCTGTGTTAAAATGGCCCTCTACTATAGCACTTCTGATTCTGCCTCTTAGAGTTTCTGTCCCTACTCTGCATTTAAAGCTTTCTGTTTAGATAAGTGCTCTCATTCCTGACATCCTCTCCTGACCACATGCCCATTCTTGGCACACATGTGCGTGAGCTCACACACTCCCATCTGTGCTATTCAATTTGCTACATTCAGTCTGCTAGGATTTAGAAAAGTTACCAAACTCGTTCAGACTAAATGAGGACTTAAAGTTCAAGGCATTTATAAAAATTGCTTCAACAGCCATATCTATATTAACAGCATTTCTGGAACTTGCAGCAAGTCTGAACCCCAGAGAAACAGTAAAAAAAGAAAACTTTTTCATAGTCAGGAATGTATACAGAAAATCATCCAAAGAAAATAAATATTTGGCAGAAAGAGTTCTGATTTTACTTCTTTTACATCACTCACAAATTTTTTAAGTTTAATTACGTGTGATTTTAGCGTAATACCAGCTTTTTCTGACATCCATCTTAAGTTGATCTAATTTGTTTAAATATGGAATTAGAACATTTATAACTGTCAACTGTTAAGAGCCATCATGAAATAAATTCTGTTTTGTCTGCTTCTCTGAACGAGCTTTGTAGCCACTCTTCCTGGAAGAGTGGTTTTCTGGTATTAGAAACCCTGGTTGGATGTGCATTCTATACTTCTGTAATTCTAGGATTGGAAACATTCATTTTGTTAATGTCGCTATCTGTTTTTTAATCCTAATTCTAATAAAGTTGACCTGACCTAAAGTTTTAATGTGGTGTTTTTTATTATTCTGCTTTTAGTCTTTGGAAGGGTAATACACAGAAATTTGCACTAAGGTACATTCCCTTTTTATATCTAAAACTTTGATTTGACTGACTTTTAGGAGGGCAGCAGAATAGATGAAGTCATTCCAAAAAGATGAAAATGTCTCCCCACGCTTTGCTTTGCTATGGGTTGTGTGTATATCGTCACGAATGTAATGACAAGGGCCTGTATTCTCTTCATTTCTAACACTTTAACACTGTTGTTTTAATGTGTTCCTTTGGATCTTGAGTGTGCTGTTTTCAACCCATGTTTTCAATGTAATTTTTTCGTTTTGACAGGTCTGAAGAACTGTTGCCCAATTCAACAGTGCCAGCATTCCAACTTTGTTAAACCTACCAACATCTTAAATGGACTTTCTGTGGTGGTACCCTTTAAGAGGCGGATGAAAGCTACTACATCAGTTTGCACATTCTAATCACTTTCCAGTATCACAAGAGAGATTTTTACTTATATAATAGTCCTAGAGTATGCAGCTGGTAAAACCAGAGGCTACAATCCAGTATTACTGCTAAGAGACATTTTTCATCCACCAATGTTGTACATGTATGAAAATGGTGTACTGTATACTTTAACATGCCCCATACTTTGTATTGGAGAGTACAATAATGTAAATCCTAAAAGCACCACTATTTTAGCATAATAAAAGAAAGTCCAAAGAGCTCCTATATAGACTACTCCAGATAACTTCGCTTCTTTGATACTTGTAGCTTATTGTAATTTTTTTTAAGAAATTCAAGGTCATTATCATTGTATTGTACAAATAAGTGCTTTGATTAACACAGCTATATAGTTTTTTTAATTTTTAAAAAAACCTGTGGAGACAGTGATCTTGTCTTTAAAATATGATAGTCCTTTCAGTATAATGTCTTAGATTAAAGACGTTGCCTTTAATATCTGTTGGGAAGGAAATGTCCAGACTTTTCAAATCTTTTATTATATGTTTCCTTTTTTGTTTACATAGGGAACAATGTTTATAGTTGTGTGTACAGTGGGGGTCTACAACAAGAAGTGTATATTTTCAAACAATTTTTTAATGATTTAACAATTTTTGTAAATCATTTTCAGGCTTCTGCAGCTGTAGATTCTCACTGTGAATCCCTTGCTTGCTCATGCATAAGTGTATTTGCAATACCAAATATACAGGTTTAGTATTTTTGCCTGTTAGTGATTGTTTCACATGTGTAACGTTTTGGTTGAGATGTTAAATGGTGGACGAGTACTGTGGATGTGAATGTGGGAAGTAATTTTAATCATGTGTAATTGGTCACAAGGCCTAAGTTGCAGTAACTATTGCTGTTTTATTTAACAATGCCTTGTTGCTTTGTATGCATTAACGTTTGGGTGTAAAGATTGTGTGTCTATCCAACAGGGAGCCACAGTATTTAAATTGACCAACCTAATGTTACAACGACTTTGAGGTGGCCAAATGTAAACTAAAAGCCTTAATTAAAGTGGTGCAATTTTGTATAACTTAGCATCAGTAGTTCAATAAATTTGGATTGCCATGCAAGGGCTTGCATTATAATTACTTGCCACTTGACTGTGTTTTGTGTAATGTATAACAGTGCTAGTAAATAAATATGGGTTTAACTTTTTAAATGTAATAGGTGCATTTTACATAGTGTGATTTCATAATTTAAGATTTGGACAAGCCAGATTCATTCATTAATTATAGAAATGGTGAGTGAAAGATGTCAGATTTTTTTCCCTAGTATTGTTTGAATAGCCACATAAACCACCTTTTGAATTTTTTCTTGGAAAAGAATTTTGTAAATCAAGCAATATTAATGAACGTATGCCTTTTGGGTAATGTTTAGTAGCTCTTTGAAGTGTAGGGGAAAGAATTGAAAATACTTGGACAAATGTTACGCTTAATGGATTTTTTAAAAATACAGGATGAAGTTATACTTAGAATATTATGGTTATAAAGATCTTGGAATGAAGTGGACTCAAGTACTACTTTCTTTTTAGATAACCTGGCTTTTTCTTATGTGTGCTATAATTCAGTTATTTTGAAATTTGTAAACCAATCTTAACTCAGACTTTCTCAAAGTATTTCCCAGTCACTGGAGCATATCAGCAATCGATTAGTGATGCCATCTAATTTAGGGGTGTCTACTAATCTCTTAAATACATGCCATGTGAATGGAACTTTATTTTTTTTTTTTAACGTTTATTTATTTTTGAGACAGAGACAGAGCATGAACGGGGGAGGGGCAGAGAGAGAGGGAGACACAGAATCCGAAGCAGGCTCCAGGCTCTGAGCCATCAGCCCAGAGCCCGACGCGGGGCTCGAATTTACGGACCACGAGATCGTGACCTGAGCTGAAGTCGGACGCTTAACCAACTGAGCCACCCAGGCGCCCCGTGAATGGAACTTTAAAGGCTTTCATTTTAAAGAAAAAGGTCTGATCTTTTACAAATTTAACTCCAAGAGTTCCATGTATTTAAAAGTTTTATGTATCTAAAGAAAAACCTGTTCTTTCAGAAGTCCCACTTACTTAAGAGACTTATCTTGGAAGAACTGGTTTTATTAATAGTCATTGGGAGAAAAAACTCCAAAAAGTGGGATTATGGGGCACTAAAATTGCCTTGATTTGCTGTGTCCTGTTATACCCATTTGACCTTCTTTGAGGGCATCACCATTAATTTTGTTACCTTTAATAAATGTTGTCTACCAGCTGGGCACAAGGCTGAGTTCTAGGCTCTTGAAAACAAATATTCAGGTAAGTTTAAGACTTACTGGTCAAGCACAATTGTTCTAGGTGTGAGGATAGAGCAAAAACTGAGATCAGCTTAGGACCCTGCCCTTCTAGAATTTATACTCTCTTACAGGATTTCTCAGCCTCGGCACGGTGTATGTTTTATGCTGGATAACGAGTTGTTGGGAGGCTGTCCTGCACAGTACAGAATTTTTAGCAGCACATCCTGTATCTGCCCTGTAGATGCCAGTAATACTACCGCCACCCCCAAGTCGTGACAACCAAAATTGTCTCCAAACATTGCCCAAGTGTTTTCCAGCTAGATTCAGGGAGTGAGGGGTTGTTGAAGGGCAAAATCACCCTGCCTGAGAACCACTGATCTGGTGGGAAACAACACATTAATTACAGATGAGTGTTAGGGGAATAAAGTAGACACTTCAGTATAGTGAGTAAGACTGTGGGAACCAGATTTCTTGGGTCTCTAATCCCAGCTCTGCTACTTCCTAGCATGTGACAGTGGTTAGGCACCTCTGTTCCCATATCTGTAAAATAGGAATGATAATAGCACCCCTTCATATAGAGTTAAAGGGAGTGAAATAAATGCCAGTGCCATCCTCTTGGTCAATATTTTGTTTTGCTTTTTATTTTGTATTTTGCTACTGGAAATAGGACTGTGGTTTGGCAAAAAGCATCATTGTCTCCCATACAAAATAGTAACGACAGGGGCACCTGGGTGGCTCAGGCAGTCAAGTATCTGACTTCAGCTCAGGTCATGATCTCACAGTTCGTGAGTTCGAGCCTGGAGCTTGGAACCTGATTCCGATTCTGTCTCCCTTTCTCTCTGGCCCCTTCCCAACTCAAACTCATGCTTTGTCTCTGTCTCTCAGAAATGAATAAACGCTAAAAAAAAAAATGTTTAAAAAAACCAAATTAGTAACTGCAGCTTAGGAATTTGAATCCTATCGATGGACTTTTCTGGTGCTTAAATGGAAAAATACTAAAATATAATTGAATTGGGAAAAATCATGAGTACTTCTTCATGTCCCCAACAATACCTGGAGAAACTTCAATTTTAGGAGAAAACCAGAATGACATTTCACCTAATTTTTTCTACAAAGGTGTAAAAAACGCTGCTTTGACTTTCATGTTGTTGTTTTTTTATTTATTTAATATATAATCTTCAGCACATGTGGATATTAGGAGTAGAAAGTTTTAACATACCCAGTTATGAAAGTAAATTTTGCTTTGTTTTTTAAATCCTTTCATCTTTAGATGTGGGGCAACAAACTTAGAATCAAAACTTATCCCTGCAACATCCTTTCTTTTAGTTTTCCTCATTCTGTGCCTTCACTGAATTTAATCTCCAGCTGTTATTTTGTCCCCTCCCTTTTAAGTCTTGGAAATGTAGTAAGGAGTTACAGTATTTTATGATTAATACTCCTATGACTTTAGCTTAGAAATCTTAGTGTTTTCAGGCTTCTCCTAAACTATCAGTGAGTCTTAACAATTGTGATTTATAGGACTCAAGTTTTTGCTTTATTCTGTAATTTGCTCCATTGCATCAAAACATCTGGTATTTTATGAATGCACTAAGAGAAGTGTAATAGATTCAGAGTAGAATGAAACCTAGTTTCTCATAACTGACTATTCAAAGAAAAATGCATGAGTCTTTGTTGGGGTATTGATGGTATTTCTCAAAATTAGCTAGTAAGTCAAAATTAGCTAGTAAGCCTGTTAATGGAGCAGCTAAGTTTGTGGGCTTGACATTAGTTTCTCTTTGAAAGTAAAATACTGCTAAAGAGGTCTGTTTTCTAAATGCAGATAAAAAGTATTGCACGTGTTGCACATAATTTTAACTTGCTTTCTTAAAACATCCTTGTTTGTAGCCTATAGATTACTGAACTAAGAATTTAAAGATTTTATCCAAAATTAGAGACATCTACCTGGTTTTTGTATCAAAGAATCAGCAGATGTATTCAGTATTGCATGTCTGCCATGTTCCAGGCATTGTTCGCCGTGTGAGGGATACGGCAGGGTCGTTTTGCCCACATGGAGCATACGTTCTATTGGGGCGGGGGGGGAGACAAGTGGCGAATGAACAAAGCTCATTTGGTTATTGTCTTTTAAACTTTCTCAGAGCTTTCCATTTGGGACAATTTAATGGTTTCAGGAAAATACTATTTTTAATATGTATAAATATCATTTATAGGCAGTTAATAATTTCTCTGATTTGTCTGAAAGGGCATGGAAAGAATTTTTACTATTAGGAACCTAGTTTAACCTGATTTTCCTTATACGATGACATAAATAATTACCCAGGTTCAACACGGGTCAAAATCCAGGTTTTTTTCTGAAAGCTAAACACATATCTTGCAGGATTTTTATGTGAATAATACTTTCACTTAAGTCAAAAGGTTATAGCAGTTTTTAAATAGGCAGAGATAAAAGTCTAATGTTTTTGTCATTTACCATTAATACCCATTCAAATTTCTGTTGTAGTCTGTACTACAGATACTGTACTATAGATACTATAGTAGTCTGTATCCCCTGTGAGCACTGAGTTCAGAACAGGAAACTATTACTGTCAAAGTTTTGAATGTGTAATGTACCATGCTCGGGCATAGAGGAGTAGCAAAGAATAAATGATAGAATAAGCCCAGACCCTACTGGCAAGGTGTTTAATGCATCGATGGTGGGAAAGATCAGTCAACAAGTATCAAAAAAGTGAAAATGTAATAATTCATATCTAACCACAGACCATTTGTGCTTATTATCTCTACTGATACTAATGATTAAAAATTGCATTTTGCTTTAAAATATATGGACTATTTGAGGGGTGAATGGGTGGCTCAGTCGGTTAAGCATCCGGCTTCAGCTCAGGTCGTGATCTCAAAGTTTGTGGGTTAGAGCCCCACGTCAGGCTCTGTGCTGACAGCTCAGAGCATGGAGCCTGCTTCAGATTCTGTGTCTCCCTCTCCCTCTCTGCCCCTCCCCTGCTTGCATTCGCTCTCTCGCGCACACGCGCTCTCTCAAAAATAAATAAAAAATTTTTTTAATAAAATATGTAAACTATTTGATTTATATTTGTTTTGCTCAGGTCAGTTTTAGTTAGATTCTCTGAGCAAGTTAAGGACTGATTGGAGAACTACATAGCTGGCAGGAAAAAAAAGTACCTTTCCATGCTGGGAACGGAGTACAATCAAATAAATAATATACACAGTGGGTAGTTAGCCGGGAAATACCCTGTTGTTCTAAATGAGAATCATACCGGGGCGCTTGGGTGGCTCAGTCGGTTGAGCGTCCGACTTCGGCTCAGGTCTTGATCTCGCGGTTCGTGAGTTCAAGCCCCGCGTCGGGCTCTGTGCTGATGGCTCAGAGCCTGGAGCCTGTTTCGGATTCTGTGTCTCCCTCTCTCTCTGCCCCTCCCCCGTTCATGCTCTGTCTCTCTCTGTCTCAAAAATAAATAAACGTTTAAAAAAAAAAGTGTTTTTTTTTTTGAAAAAAAATAAATGAGAATCATGATTAAAGCAACAACAGATTTGAGAGCCATGAAGGATAATCCCAGGAGGAGTGACGGTAGAGCCTGAGTTAACCCAGACAGCTTGTGGGCTGCTGGGGTCTGTAAGCATGAAATGATTACGGTTGGAGCCATGGTGACCAGGGAAGTCGAAGAGAATTTTTAAAGGAATAACTAGAGAACTGGTTAATGGCTTAGGTATAGAAACTGAAGGAAAGAGTGAAACAACCTGATCTATCAACAAGACCAGAGAGACTGAGCACCAATGACAGTAACATGGAAAGAAGCCTGTAAGGAATTCTTTTTAGTGCATGAGTGAAAGAACTTTTTGGTAAGATGTTGATGTTAAGGGAAATATTTTGCTGAGTATATTTTTTTTTTAATTTTTTTTTTTCAACGTTTATTTATTTTTGGGACAGAGAGAGACAGAGCATGAACGGGGGAGGGGCAGAGAGAGAGGGAGACACAGAATCGGAAACTGGCTCCAGGCTCCGAGCCATCAGCCCAGAGCCTGACGTGGGGCTCGAACTCCCGGACCGCGAGATCGTGACCTGGCTGAAGTCGGACGCTTAACCGACTGCGCCACCCAGGCGCCCCTTGCTGAGTATATTCTGAGGAGAGGCAGATTGTAACAGTTGGGCCTTGGAGTCATTGACATACAGAAGGCAACTGAAACCGTGAGTGAATTAAATTATTTCCATAAGGATTAAGCATGGAGAAAGTGAAATAGGAAAGCCCAGCCTAAGTGGGCCAGAGTGGAGAAGGTTGGAGTACAAAGGATTGATATTACAGAGAGAAGGCAGCAAATAGCCTTCCACAGCCTGAGAATACAGCGCCTTCGATGGCCAGGAACAAGATGACGTTCTCTACTTGATCCGTAGGCCAGTCGTAATTCTCTAGACATCATAATTTATGTCAAAAGAATCTAGACACATCATAATTTATGCCTGTCCCTTTATATACTTCTTGGTGGGGAATTGGCTACTAATTGGAGACAATAGGAAGGTTTTGGAAATTCCAGCCTTTAATTAGTATCAGGTCTATGGGTGTCCGTGTAGCGGCTATAAAGCATTTCAGAGCCAACGTTGACAAGGCTTTTTTCAAATTCCGCTAAACTGAAGCCATGAGGCGTCTTTCAAATACATGCCATTGAAGTATTTCTCCACATACCTTTCCAATAAACATGTTTGCCCCTCTCATTTTTCTTGTAAGGCACTTTGGTATTTTACCCACAGAAATGTGTTAGGGAGATAAATTGTTATTAACTGGGCTCTCATCTGTTCTTGCTCTATTTATATAGCTTTCTAGAAAGACATTCATGTCCTAGTTAAGCAGTATGTATTAGTTCCTAGGGCTACTGTAACAGATTACCACACATTTAGTGGCTTAGAGGAACACAAACTTTTTCTCACAGTTCTGGAGGACAAAAGGCCAAAATCAAAAGTGTAAGCAAGGCCTTGCTCCCTAGCAGCTCTAGGAGAGAACCCATTCCTTCCTGCTCACATTTTTTGACATTAAGACACAAAAATGCAGATTCTGCTTCGATTTTCATATCTTCTCTATGTGTCTCCTGTCTTTTAAGGACTTCTGTGATGGCATTTAGGACACACCTGGGGTAATCCAAGAAAATCTCTCAGAATTCTTAATTACATCTGCAAAGGCTTTTTTTTTTATGTTTATTTATTTTTGCCTGTTTTTCAAATAAAGGTAATCCCACAAGCTAGGGATTAGGACATTATCTGGGAGCCATTGTCAGCCTACTAATTTTACAGTAACAAAGACCAGCATGATAACCCAAAACATGCTGAATTGAATCCACAGACCTAGAGATCTCCCTGGAGAAATCCAATCTCCGAAAGCTCCACGTCTAAGCTACTCTGTAGAGATTCTTTGGAGGGAAACCTAGAATCAGATGAGCCTTCCAGGAGTCAATAAGGGGTCCATTCCAGGCTAGTGCCACAATTTCAGAACCAACATAGTACTCCTATAAAGTACTCATGTAATTTTACTGCTAATTTATCCCGCTGAATTACCTTCCACTTGTGTTAGCATACGTCTTATCTTCACTATATATATTCTATTTTTTCAGTGCTGACAATAATCTCTCCCTTCCACTGGCTTAGATTTAGGAGTGATATGAATAACAAACTTTATTTTCTTACTTTTCATCTTCAGACTCAAGGTTTTCTTTCCCCCTCCCCTCCACCCTTATCCGGACATACATGATTCATATTAGAAGAAAGTGAGCGCTTCTGAAACCATCATGATTTAGAAGATTTTACTCCACTGCTGCACTTAATTGAATGTTTTCCTTACTGCTTTTTTGTTTGTTTTTTGTTTCAGTAATTGGAGTGATGGACAGGCACAAGAGCCAAATGACAAGCAAATTAGGGATTAATTCAATCCAGTAGGGTTTTTTTGTATTTGTTAGTACATCCTGCATTAAGGGGGAGGTTTCTGTCTGCGTAATCACTTCTCAGAACTGGATTTGGACCTTCTCCAGATAAGTTTTATCCATTAATTACTGTAAGTAATGTTATAAGGAGACAGTAACCATTTGTGTGCTTCACATGCTTCAGAAACAAACTTACAGTTCCAGAAATTGAATTAGTCATTGTCTCCTGGTACTATTCTGGAAAAAGTTCTCATTTCACTCATTTGTTCCTTTGAATTTTCTGACTTCAGTAAAGCATCATACAAGATTTTAACTGGAAACTATTTAATAGAGTCTATTGGATTAGACTAACAGACGGTATCAATTCCTGAAATACATTTTGAGCTCCTTGCAGAAGCTAGACCAGCTAGGAATTAACTAGTTAGCAAACCTAACAGCTAGCCCTTAATTTTTCAGGAACAAAGAGTATTGTTAGCCACTGCCATGACACTAATTTCATTCCACCAATGCTGTCATAGAGGATGGCACCTGCTGTCCTCTTTCTACCCTGAACCGATACAGGATATTCTTACGGTCAAGGCATTCTCCCCTTCTCGGGATGTGGCTAATGCCAGATGAAGAGTTAATGATTTTGTTGCACGAGGCCCTCTGCCAAGGCTCGTCCAGGGTGGGTAAAGAGGACGAATCTCAAGATGTCATCCAGAGTAGATGTAAAGTGCCAAACTGTGTCAGCCCTGGAAAGTGAAGACAATTTCCAATGCCACCTCTTCCACGGCTGTCAGGAAAGAGCTGCATCTCTCCAAGGCTATTACATCATAAGAAAGAGCTTTTTTCTTAGGTACTCCTAAAACTCCCTCAAAGAGGCAGTAACATTGGTTACAGTTGACTTACCTGTTTTATCTCACTTTGAAGAAGAAAGGTAAATTCTAGGAAGCAAAAGATTTTGTGACAGACCTGCACAAAATAAACTCTGAAACACCACATGAGTTAAACCAAAATATAGTCACCAAGCCTTAAGCCTCATTTGACTGTAACTCCTCTTCAAAGAAAAATAATCTGTAGAATCATAATTATTATATCATAATTATTAATCTGTTGTGTAATTACAGTCCGTGGAATGAATCATTCATACACAAGCTATTTCTCTGCTTTCCTTTCCTGCTATTCTGTGAGAGAATCAGAAGGTGAGAGAATCAGAAATAAAAGTTTAAGAAAGTTGTGACCCAGGTTCCCCAAAACCAATCAAAATGGGGGATGATGAAATAAGAAAAACTAGCAAATAATCATTTAATTCTTGGGGTGGTTGTTTGTTTTTTTTTTTTTTTTTTTTTTTTGGCATCATGTTTACATGAAAGAGACCTTTTCAGATGGAAGAACTCTCAAGCTCTAATGGGTGAGAAGTAATAATAATATTAATCATTTCTTGGGCCCCCTACCATATTCCACCCACTGCTCTAAGCAATTTACGTGTGTTTATCTTATTTAATCCTCAACACAATGCTATTGAAATAGGGGTTATTAGTGTCCTCTAATACTGTTATAAAAGGCATTAAATCAATAGAAATATATATTTATTATATACACTGGAAAATGAAATTATTTTTGCTGATATTATAAGTGAATACCTCAGGATTCCTGGCTGGCTCAGATGGTGGAGCATGCAACTCTTGGATCTCAGGGTTGTGAGTTTGAGCCCCATGTTGGGTGTAGAGATTACTTTAAAAATAATAGGAAGAGAATACCTCAAAAGCTGGAAAAAAATCTACTAGAATTCTTCAGGAACTTAGGAAAGTGGCTAGATACAAGATAAGTAAGCCAAAAATTAATAGCTCTATTTTATATCCACAATAAACACTTGAAAGTTGATATGGGGGTATAAACATTTATGATAAAAACTATAAATGCCTCAAGAAATAAGGCTGACAAGGAAGAGGTATTATAAAGTCTTACTAAAGGACATAAATCAAGATTTAGACAAATACTATATTCTTGAATGGAAAGACAATATCACAAAATATCAATTCCCCCAAATTAATATTTTAACGTAATACAATGCCAATTTGAATTTCAACTGAGTGAAGTTTTGAAGTCGAAATTTAAATGATCTTAAAGTTCAAGTGAAAGAAGCAATGATGCTAATCAGCATAGAATTGAATCCAGAAGTAGATTCCAGTATATAACAGGAATTAATATATGAAAAAAATATATATTTCAGTAAGAAAGAATGTTACTTAATGATGCTGGCACAAGTAGCTATCCATCTAAGGAAAATCAAAGTTCAACTTCTATATAAAGCAAATTCCAGGGGTGCGAGGATGGCTTAGTTGGTTGGGCGGCCAACTATAGCTCAGATCATGATCTTGCAGTCTGTGAGTTCGAGCCCCACATCAGGCTCCATCCTGAGGGCTCAGAGCCTGGAGCCTGCTTCTGATTCTGTGTCGCCCTCTCTCTCTGCCCCTTCCCTGCTTGCTCTCAGTCTCTCTCTCTCTGTCTCTCTCTCAAAAATAATAAATAATAAAAAAAAATTTTAAAGCAAATTCCAAATATATCTAAAATTTTCAAGCTACAAAGCAAAACAATCTTAGAAGAAAACCTAAGAGACTAGAAGTATAGTCTAGAGATAAAGAAGACCTTAGCCAATTCAAGAAACTCAGAAGCTATTTTAAAATTAAAACATTTTATGTATTTAAATTATAATAAAATTAAAGAATATATATTTATATATAGATATGTAGATGTAGATATCTAATTTGGCAAAATATATTATAAAGTAGATTTGGGAAAGTATGAAATACATAGGGTTAATATCTATAAAATACAAAGAGTTCTTAGAAATTGAGAAGAAACAATCCAAAGGAAAAATGGTTGAAATATTACTAGGCGGTTCAGAGAAGAGCAAATCCAAATGGCTCATAAACATAAAAAGATGCTCTAACTAGTAGCCAGAGACATGCAAAGCAAAGTACCAAGAACCCAATGCATGGGCAAAATTCACAGAGATAACACTCTAATTCCAAAAAGGAGGTTAGAGAACAAGAAAGGAGTCATGTAATGCTGATGGAAATGTGCATTGCATAGCCTTGGGGTAAAGCAAAATCTTAATTTGCGATCTGCTAATATCTGTTGAAAGTTAAAATAGGCATATTTGACCCAGCTATCCTATTCCTGGTGGCTACACCAAAGACATGAAAGGATACATACACAAGACTATTTACTGCCACACACTACTGAAGAAAAAACTGCAACAGGGTGAATGACCATCAATAAAGAATAATTGAAAAGATTATGATTCATGCCTCACATAGAACGTTATGCAGCATTTAAAAATGAGTTTGATGTTTAATGGTTGACTTAGAGGGATTTCTATGAGGTATTGAAAGTGAACAAAGCGAGGTACTGAAAGATACATACCAGGTTGTTAACATGGCTACAGAGGAGGGAAGGGGTGAGGAAGTTAGGGGGATCTGAGTAGGTGCAAGAAGAAAAGCAAAAATACATCAGTGGGAAAAAGAAAAACAGGAACATGAAGGTACAGAGAATCCTCATTGTCAGTAGCAGGTAAATAACAGTTTCTGGAATATACATTTTAAAAGCTATATGAATGTCATTATTATATGTAAAATATGAATGCTAACATGTGATAGATAATGTGCAATAATAAAAATTACTGTACTAAGCAGTAGTAATATGGATGCTTTTGAATCATTTGTTGTCTCCTAATATTGTTATGCTATCATTCAGTAAAGTTAAAATTTTTTAAATGAAGTCATCATCATAACTTCATACTTAAATCAGAAAAAACAAAAAGCATCATTCAAAAAGTCAAAGAAGCTTAGCTTTCTTTTATTACCCAAAATTCAACCTTTTTACAAAGCTAGAGAGCTTCCGTTGATTTTGTGAAGGACAAAGAAGCGGTACTCCCCTAGGATGGCAAGCAGTTTCCTAAAGATTAAACTCAATCATTTAACAATTGCAAATAGGACGCAAGGATGGATTTTGAAGTACAGCTTTACCTAATGCCCTTTTACAACACAGACTAAAGCTTCCAAATAAGTTTCAAGGTCAATGTTCAAGACAGGCACAGGTTTTTTTGCATTACAGCCTACTGCCAATACTTACAGTCTATATTTTATGCTTTTAAATGCACTTCTATTTATAGAACCTGCATAGTTTGCTCTTATATGTCAATATTTTTGTAGCTCAAAATACTCTCAAAGTATTTTAAAAGTCAATTCCTGCTCTTGACTTATGAACCAAATATGCTATATTTTCTTTTTTTTTTTGAGCAGGGGAGGTGCCTAGAGCAGGGGCGGGGGGAGGGGGCGGTGGTTGTGTGTAAGAGGATACAAAGTGGCTTGTCATCAGGAGCCTGATGCAGGGCTTGAATTCACAAACCTTGAGATCATGATCTGAGCCCAAGTCAGATGCGCAACTGACTGAGCCACCCAGGTGCCCCAAAATATGCTATATTTTCAATCTTTAAAATAACACCTTTAAAATTTTGTCATTAAAGAATAGACTCGGGGTGCCTGGGTGGCTCAGTCAGTTATGTGTCCAACTTCAGCTCAGGTCATGATCTCGTGGTTTGTGAGTTCAAGCCCCGCATCAGGCTCTGTGCTGACAGCTCGGAGCCTGGAGCCTGCTTCAGATTCTGTGTCTCCCCCTTTCTCTGTCCCTCCCATGCTCATGCTCTGTCTCTCTCTGTCTCTCAATAATAAATAAATGTGTTTTTTTTTTAAAAAGGAATAGACTCATAGCATTATGGATGCATGATGCATTCTCTTAAGGATACATTTTCAAAGATCCTCTCAATTAGAAGATATTTACCTACAGATAAAGATAATGGTCCATATATGGTAAACTACCTATTCAAATTTTAACTATTTGTTATATTGTTTCTTAAAGGCTATCATTTAGTCAGATAATAGTGTGTGTTTGTTTCCTCTACATTCTTTCCCCCTCCCTGCCTTCTTCCATCTCACTCTGTAGGTAGGAAGCACATTCCTCCCATATTCAGCCAACACACTCAGGCTGGACAATGACCTGCATTAGGTAAAGTGAACTGAAGGCTAAATGCCTTTAGCACCACAGAAGACACTCCCTGGATTCTTGTGCAAACCCCAGAAGAGAGGAGAGAACACTGTGATCTGTGAGATTAAATTTCTCGCCTTCACCCCACCAAACCAGGCAGGATGAGGACTCAGTCAGAACTAACACCATAACGCCTGGGTGGCTGAGTCAGTTAAGTGTCCAGTTTTGGCTCAGGTCATGATCTTGCAGTTCGTGAGCTCAAGCAAAGGGTCAGGCTCTGTGCTGGCAGGTCAGAGCCTGGAGCCTGCTTCAGATTAGGCCTCTTTCTGCCCCTCTCCCCACTTGCGCACTCGCACACTCTCTCTCTCTCTCTCAAATATAAATAAACATTTTAAAAAAAATTTTTTAAGAGAACACTATATAAGAAAAAAATTGTAATGTGACTTTTCTTACTCAGTTGAATTTATGGGGTAAGGTTCATGCCAGTTATCTTCTTTTCATAATAAAATCTAAACACCGTATAAAGAGTGCTATTTAGAGAAAACAGAACAAAGCAATGCTCTCTCCAGGGCCTTAATAAATCATTCTTCAGAAACGCAAATGCGTTTGATTTACAGAATTTCTATGCCAAGTAGAGAAGTATGTGAAACAGCATAAGCTGCATTGTGGTCTAGCTGGAGAATGTCCTGTATCAACAGAGAATAACGATTTTAGCTTTTCAATTGCTTCCAAGATCATTTCCGCTATTGATGAAGCCTGAGATGTCTGTAAAGAGGAGTCATTGCAATTGATTTATTTGTCTGGCAAACTTTTTGTCAGCAAATTCACCACTACCTTGAAAATGTCACTGACTACTTTATGCTTAAGACACTAGAAACACAAGCCACAATGAAACCTACATTGAGCTAACTCTTACTGTTAGAATTCTAAGAAGCAATAATGTATTTACGATTTTATGTTAAAAATCTCCCAGACATCGATGTTTAAATCACAATTCAGCAGTAAACGGGTCACTCAAAATTACAAAGTTTTACATTTCATCATTCTATTTTCCTCTTCAGATTCAACATAATTCGAAAGAAGAAAGAGAAGCTGTAACATAAATTATTCATGGGTTCTTCCTGTTTTTAAGCTTCTCAAGATGAAGATGATAAAGAAATCTTTTGAGGTGGTAGAGGGTACTGTGAAGTATCTACATATGACAGAATATAAGTGAAAATAAACTTAACCTGATTATACAAATGTGGATGCTCTTACTAGAATACTTTCTGAGGAATTGAATGCAATTGTATTGATTGGAAATGACCCACTCATTCAAGAAAAATTTGAGCATCTACTAAATGACAAACGGTAAAGGTGAAAAAAACAGATATGGTCCCTGCCTTCTTGGTGCTGAACAAAAGAGCAAACACTTATATTGAATATTTGCTACATGTGGTGCATGATAATATTAGCCAATGTTTCTTGAGTGATTATACTAGTATTGTTCTATGCATTCAAACTCATTTAATTCACACCATAAACTTGTGAAATAAATTTATTTGTTATACAGAAGCATAGACATAATTTGTCCAAGGCTCCACCAAGTAAGTAGGGGGGCTAGGATTCAACCCAAGGAGTTTTTGTGTTCTCCACCACCTTTCAAATTGCGGTACAGACATTATTTAATTGCCGGTACAAACTGTTAAATAGAATACTCTTATCTTCTCAAGTTTACAGAGGAGAAAACTGGATTGTAGAGAGGTGAAATACCTCATTAAATGTGAACTGACCAAAATCCTACCCATTACCCTGCCTTACTGGAAAGAAAGACCAGTGTCAACCTGACTCTGCATTGAAACTTTTGACCCTCCTTGACCTCAGCGTAAAGCATTTTGCTTCAAACCAAATAGCATCACCTCCCTCCCTCAAAAAAAAAAAAAAAAAAAAAAAGTCCTATCTGAAAAGACATAATGTACTCAGTCAATAGCTTCCCGGTATTATCACCACAACCACATCCTTGGCTGGAATCCTATCAGTGTCTGCTCGAGCCTTTAGTCTTTCTGCTACTTTGTCTTCTAAACGTGAAGTCAAATAACACATCTGAATCTTGGAGGGCATACACAGTTTACGCTTCACACTTAAGTACATTTTTCCTCCCTGACTCATGAACTTCTTTTTCTTGAAATTTAACATTTTATCCTGTCTTTTTTGCTGCCTGATCTGAACCAAACTTGAACCTTGCAGGTTCCCCTATAATGCATTCAGAGCTCTGTTTTGCTTCATATTATTGATGTTTAACTATTTTTTTTTTTTTTTAAGTAGGCTTCATGCCCAGCAGAGAGCCCAGCGCAGGGCTTAAACTCAAGACCCTGAGATCAAGACCTGAGCTGAGATCAAGAGTCTAACGTTTAACCAACTGAGCCACCCAGGTGCCCTGAATTACTTTACAATATCACTGCTCCTTATGCATAAAATGTTTGTCAGAATTTCATCTTAATTACCAAGATCTGATACGTTGTTGTTGTTTTTTTAATTTTTTTTTTCAACATTTATTTATTTTTGGGACAGAGAGAGACAGAGCATGAACGGGGGAGGGGCAGAGAGAGAGGGAGGCACAGAATCAGAAACAGGCTCCAGGCTCTGCGCCATCAGCCCAGAGCCTGACGCGGGGCTCGAACTCACCGACCGCGAGATCGTGACCTGGCTGAAGTCGGACCCTTAACCGACTGCGCCACCCAGGCGCCCCAGATCTGATACGTTTTGAGCAGGGAGACGAATCAAATAAAAATTATTTGGGGTTCATTTATATGTATATACTTATAATGATATATGTTATATATTTATATATATTTTTATATATATATATTTAAGACTAAACATAACTTTGCACAACACTTTGAATGTACTTAACTCCATTGAACTGCACACTTAAAAATGGCTAAAGTAGTAAATTTTATATTATGCATGTTACCACACTTTTTAAATAAATAAGTAAAAGAGCTGGTCAATATGAGGAGGAAAAAAGAATAAAACATTGCCAACCACGTACTAATATCAATTTGCAAGATGGAATAGTTTAACCTCAAAATAGGTTTTAAGCAAGAGCATTTTAAGAAAATAATAACCAAATTTTATCTGGTAGCTACAATAGTGATTTAAAAGACTTATGTTGTGGGGCACCTGGGTGGCTCAGTCGGTTAAGCATCCAACTCTTCGTTTCGGCTCAGGTCGTGATCTCACGGTTCATGAGTTCAAGCCCCACGTTGGGCTTTGCACTGACAGTGCAGGGCCTGCTTGGGATTCTCTCTCTCTCTCTCTCTCTCTCTCTCTCTCTCTCTCTCTCTGTCCCTCCTCTGCTCGTGCTCTCTCTCTCTCTCAAAATAAATAATAAACTTTAAAAAAAAAGTATATATTTATGTTGTCCATGTTATGATTAAATAAGTATGTTCGAATAGGTAAGTTTACATGATTTTTTTTTTAATGAGTAAATGGTCTTTTTCCCCCAATCTGTATCTTCCAGGTGCAAGCACAGTGCCCAGTACATAGTAGACATTTAATACAAAATTGTGAGTGGATGAGTAGAGGATTCTTCAGGGTTAGATCCACTGAACTCCTTTATATGGAGAGCAAAAGGAGACTTTACAGTCATATTTATATTTTTCAATATAAAGTATTCATTCTTTTGATCTCTTCATATAGACAGGGGAAATTGCTTCTGCTGTCATTACAGCATCACGGGAAAAAAAAAAGGATTGGGATTGGTTCAGTTCAATCTATGTTACTCATGCCTCTATCCCTGTGTCTTGAGTTTGATGTTGCCAAATGAACTGATAATTATTATCAGAGTAAGAATAAGGTCGTTTTAAATATATATAAATATGCCATACTTATCATAATTCCCGGTACTGTTCTAAGGCTTTACATATATTAACTCAGTAAATCTTTATAACAACCTGATGATCTCGTACTGTTATTACACCCAGAAGAAGAAACTGAGGCATGCACCGGCACTCAAGGTCACCTCACTATTTAGTGGTGGAGCTGGATGTGACCTCAGACGATCAAGTTCTCAAGTCTGAGCCTTTGACCGGTTTGCTCTATTGCTATTTGTGTAGTTAGTCCTTGCAACTACCCTAAAGAGAAGAGTCTCATTTACAGAGAGGAGGTTTAGAACAGTTAAGGGCCAATAAACTGCCAAACTGAGATTCAAACCTGGGAAGTCTGATTTCCAACACTGTGCTCTTAACTTCCAGGCAATAGTGTCTCCTGAGTCAAGCCATGTTTTAAAACCTAGATATTACAGGGGCACCTGGGCGGCTCAGTCGGTTGAGCGTCTGACTTCAGCTCAGGTCACGATCTCGCGGTCTGTGAGTTCGAGCCCCACATCCAGCTCTGTGCTGACAGCTCAGAGCCTGGAGCCTGCTTCCAATTCTGTGTCTCCCTCTCTCTCTGCCCCTCCCCCATTCATGCTCTGTCTCTCTCTCTCTGTCAGAAATAAACTTTAAAAAAATTAAAAAAAAAAAAAACTAGACATTGCAATTGGTTCATGGCTCAGCCAAAAACTGGCATTTTTTTTTTTATGTATTTATTTTGAGAGAGAGAGGGAGGGAGAGAGAATCGAAAACAGGCCCCACACTATCAGCACAGAGCCTGATGCAGGGCTTGAGCTCACAAACTGTGAGAACATGACCTAAGCTGAAATCAAGAGGTGCTTCACTGAATGAGCCACCCAGGCACCCCCAAAACTGATATTTGTATTCAGTTCATGATCCATTGTTGTTTACTATACTTTTGGCTGGTGGTTTAGTTTAGTTCAAGTCCATGTCTATAAGTAAATTACTTCAGCTTCTGTAATTCTACTTCTTCAGATTTTCCGAGTAGTCTTAGGAAATTATAATCGAATGTTTGCAATGTTTTGAGCTCAAAGAAGAAAACTGCTCCCATAATACTAAAATTTAAAAAAAAAATCTCATATCTGCACAACAGGCTAGTAATCTAAGTACTTCCTTTAGTTTTATAGAAGTTGCAGTGTATCCTACAACTGTATGCAAAATCTTCTAACTATCTTTTGGGCAGGGAAAAAGTATTTAAGGATGTACCATAACAGGGCCGTCTGGGTGGCTCAGTCGGTTGAGCAGCCAACTTCGGCTCAGGTCATGATCTCACAGTTCACGAGTTCAAGCCGCGCATTGGGCTCTGTGCTGACAGCTCAGAGCCTGGATCCTGCTTCGGATTCTGTGTCTCTCCCTCTCTCTCTGCCCCTCCCCCACTCACGCTCTGTCCCTCTCTGTCTCACAAAAAATGAATAAACGTTAAAAAAAATAAAAAAGAATAAAAAAGAATGTACCATAACAATTCACCAGATTCACATCTGACTCACTGGAATTCTTAGTGAATTCATTAAAAAAATTTTTTTTGAATTTCAATTAAACCATGCTGTGAAAATAAATCACTTTAAATAAAGCAAATCGGTGAACTTGCAACAATAACAAAATCATCCAGTCTCACCAAAGGCAACCGCTATCAACATTTGGTGTGATCTTTGTTTAGATACTTCTTTTTTTTTTTTTTTAATTTATTTTTGGGGCAGAGAGAGACAGAGCATGAACGGGGGAGGGGCAGAGAGAGAGGGAGACACAGAATCGGAAACAGGCTCCAGGCTCCGAGCCATCAGCCCAGAGCCTGACGCAGGGCTCGAACTCACGGATCGTGAGATCGTGACCCGGCTGAAGTCGGACGCTTAACCGACTGCGCCACCCAGGCGCCCCTGTTTAGATACTTCTTAAGATTTCATTTGTAAGAGCAATTTTAGATTCACAGCAAAATGGAGAGGCAAGCACAGAGATTTCTCATATGCTCACTGCTCCCAAACATGCGTAGCCTCCCCTCATTATCAGTATCTCCCACCAGAGAGGTACATTTGGTATAATCTCTGAACCCGCATTTATACATCATAATCACCCAAGGCCCATAGTTTACATAAGTTGTGTATTCTATGGATTTGGACAAATATATATGACAGGGAGGACACTAGCCAAGAAAGCCAGAGAGGACTAGGAGAAGCCCATTATGAAAGTAGTAACACATAGGGACAGGAGAGTGACAGAAAGGAGAGTAGTCTCTGATGTCAAATGCTCAAGAGACGATGAGAAATGAAAAACAGACTTTTACTGACAAATCATTGGTGACCTCGTTTCGAGCAATTTTCCTTTAGCAGTGAGGGCTGAAGTCAGACTGCATTAGGTTGCACTGTAAATGTAAATGGGGACAAAAAGGAATATTAGTTTTTCAAAATGTTTGGCTAAGTTAAGAATGATATAGATGAATGATACTGGATATAATACGATGTTCACACTGTTAAGTGAAAAAGATCATGAAACAGTGTTACAGTATAATCCCACTTGTTCCAGTTATCTGTGACTATATAACAAGCCATCCCAAAACGTAGTGACATAACATGTTAAGTTTCTTGGTTCTGTGGGTTAACCAAACTCAGGTGATTCTTTTTTATTCTTATTATTTTATCGGAGAGAGAGAGAGAGAGAGAGAGAGAGAGAGTACGAGTGGGGGAGAGGGGCAGAGGGAGAAAGAATCTTAAGCAGACTCCATGCTTGGTGCAGAGCCCAACGTGGGGCTTGATCCCAAGATCCCGGGATCATGACCTGAGCTGAAATCAAAAGTCAGATGCTCAACTGACTGAGCCACCCAGGGGCCCCCTCAGGTAGGTGATTCCGGATGAGAGTCTCTTATGTAATTGTAGCCAGATATAGTTAATGGAATCATAAGAATTGTTTCATTTTCTCCATATCCTTGTGTCTATTTTTGTATCTTTCTGTAATAATCACATCTACTGGATTTATAGTAAGAAGACCACTAACCAGATACTTACAATTTACCAAAAAAGAAATTGGGCTGAGAAGGAGAAGACTAAAAAGACAACAGCTAGAAAGAAGTGCCAGGTGAAAGAATGCTTTCTTTTGAGAGAAGAGAGAGGTCAGGCAGATTTTGAAACAGAGACAGACTGGCCTCATGTGCCACTTGATGTGATTGTGAGAAACACCCAACAATACCTATGTAGTATGCCTGTATCCTATCTTCCAACTGTTTGTTTTTATTTTTTTATAAATTTATTTATTTGTTTGTTTTGAGAGAGAGAGAGAGCAAGCGGGAGAGGGGCAGAGAGAGGGAGAGAATCCCAAGCAGCCTCCACACTGTCAGCACGGAGCCCAATGCGGGGCTCGAACCGGCAAACGGTGAGATCGTGACCTGAGCAGAAATCAAAAGTCAAACATTCAACCGAGTCATGCAGGCACCTGGTGTTTTTTGTTTTGTTTTGTTTTTTGAAGTGCTCGTGTTTTCATGAGAAAACAATTGGACAAATCCAAATTGAGAAATATTCTGCAAAAACTAGTCTGAAAGTCTGGAGGACTACTCTAAATGAAAGTAGAATGAAGAGACAAGACAACTAAATGCATAATCCTCTGTTGGATCCTGTACTGGAGGAGAGCTGTTATAAAAGGCATTATTGAGGGGTGCCTGGGTGGCTTAGTCAGTTAAGCATCCAGCTCCTGATTTTGGCTCAGGTCATGATCTCACAGTTTGTGAGTTCCAGCCCTGAGTGGGGCTCTGCACTGACAATGTGGAGCCTGCTTGGGATTCTCTGTCTCTGTCTCTCTCTCTCTCCCTCTCCTCTCCCCCCTCCAAATAAATAAATAAATAAACATTAAAAAAAGGCATTTGAGACAACTGAGGAAATTGACTATGTTAATTATGGTATTCCGCCAATGCCAAATGTTCTGTTTATCGTATTGGTTAAGAGAATGTCTTGTTCTTGATTTAGGAGATGCCATTCTGACGTATTTAGGGGTGAAGTGTCAAGATGTCTATGACTAACTTTCAAATAGTTCAGGCAAAAAAACCCAAAGAGCAAGCAATTGTGGGGAAATGTTAGCAATTGGCTGTTGCAGGTAGAGAGTATATTGACACCTAGAGTACTGTTTTACAGCTTTCATGGAGGTTTGAAAGGTTTCGAAATAGAAAGCTAGGGAGGGAGTAAACAAGTAATGATTTTCTTCCTCAGCTGCTGAGGGTAAGAGAGAACAAAGAGTGCTCCAGATCAGAGACAGTTTGGCTCTGAGTGCTTTGGCGGTAGTTGTTTTCTGGGTTCTAGCTCCTGTGCAACTGTTCCCAAGCCTTTTTTCAGCTTCTTAACAATTCTGTGAATTCCTGATAGGCTTCTGGTAAATGCTCCTTTGCTGAAGTTAGCTGTAATGAACTTTTTTCATTGATCTCCAAACATACAGCCAGAATATATACACCAGGCACCATACAAAAGATTTTATTCCAAATAGTTTTAAGGTAGGTAATCAAATGAATACATTTTCAAATAGTTTGGGGGTAGTATGATGTTCATGCCTACTAATTAAATGTTCATGCCTACTAATTAAATGCGTCAAAAGTGACCCCCCCCCCTACGCTTTTCAACAAGTGTTTTCTCTTTGCATATGAACTGAATATTGGGCTAACCCTTCACCCCAAACTGCTCTTCCTTTTTATTGTGTGCCTTATGGTCAATCGCTTCGAGTACATTATATGAATAGAACACATTGGAATTCAGTTGCCAGGGGACGCACGGCAAGAACCTGAACCACTGGCTCACGCTGTGAATAACTTTGCTCCAGCACCACAAAATCGTTAGAACCAGATTTCACCTTCAATAAGAGAACAAGAACCAGATTGCACCTTGAATAAGAGAATAAGGAAAATTAGGAGACAGGATGAATGAGAGAGCACCAGGGTGGGGACTCATTAAGTAGATAATTGAAAGAGGAGACTCAATGACTACCATGTGAAGGTGTACATTTGGCATCTTGTCATTAATCTTTGCGACAACGGTGATAAAGGTGGTATTTCCATTTTACAGATGAGGGGGAATACGCGTGGAGGGTTTGTGCCTAGATGGAATCCAAGGGCACTTTTTTTTTTCTCCAAATGTCACTATGGTCATGATGTGGGAAACAAAGGCAAGTGAAAAATTAAATTTCCTTACTGTCTACAGCCCGTTGACAAGTCCTTGAAACAGGCAGAGTGACCTCCCTCTAGGAGCTTGATGATGACACTTTGCTGAGGGCAAAAGGCAATCTTAGCTTAACATTATCCTGACCTCAAGATCCTTTAGTCTACTTTAACATATAAAAATTCCTTTCCAAACTTCCTTTATTTCTACCCGCCCCCCGTTATGTTAGCAATCATCCTCCAAGCTTATGGCCTACTGATATACATCTGAAGGGTCTCATGACTGAGTTTTGACTAAATAGTAATAAATGAACTTTTCCTAACGATAGCTAGCCCCCTCCAGGTCCTGGAAACCTTGCTTCCAAAAATCCATAGAGACTTATGCTATTCCTAACCCCCTCATAATTTGAAGGTATATAATTAGTCACCCATCACAACCCTAGGGCAGCCTTTTCTGCCCACAGGTCCGTTCCCAAGGTTTTAATAAAACCACCTTTTTGCACTGAAGACATCTCAAGAATTCTTTCTTGGCCATGGGCTCTGAACTCCAACACTTCCACATCAGTCTTAATGGGAATCCAGTACGAAGAGGCCTTCCCCGTACATTACCCAGGATTGCAGCAGAATGTAAATGGGTAAGGCAAAGCTTTGATTCCTTCAGCGCAGGAATATACTACTTTTTGCCTATCCAGGCACTTTGAAATAGAGGCCAATTCTATCACCCTTTATGCTTTGTTTGTATCAAGTTATTAAATTCCAGTTAGTTAACATATAGCGTAATATTAGTTTCAGGAGTAGAATTTAGTGATACATCACTTACATATCACTCTTTATGCTTTTTCTTTTAATGTTTATTTTATGTACTTATTTTTTTAATATTTATTTATTTTGGGGAGCTAGAGAGACAGAGTGCAAGCAGGGGAGGGTTTGAGAGAGAGGAAGAAACAGAATCTGAAGCAGGCTCCAGGCTCCGAACTGTCAGCATACAGCCCTACGCGGGGCCTGGACCCACAAAGCTCAGGATCATGACCTGGGCGGAAGTCGGATGCTTAACCCACTGAGCCACCCAGGTGCCCCTTTTAATGTTTATTTTTGAGAGAGAGAGCCAGAGAAGGAGAGACTGAGCCAGCAGGGGAGGGGCAGAGAGAGAGAGAGGGAGTCAGAGGATCCGAAACCGGCTCAAACTTACAACCCAGGAGATCATGCCCTGAGCCAAAGTCCAATGCTTAACCAACTGAGCCACCCAGGCACCCCGCTCTTTATGGTTTCTAAGGCGAGTGATCTTTTTCTCCTTAATAGGGAAAAATACCAAGTTCAAGAAAAACAAAGAGCCATTACAGAAAACAATATCAAGAAGTGTAGGGGGTTTACGCTACAATTCAAACAAGATGAGTTGAGTGAGACTGGCAGGGACCCCGGAGGTGGAGGGGAGAGCCTGCATGTCTGAATTCAGGGTCCAGGTTCCTTCTCAGTCCCGGCCTCCTGAGAATACCAGGAAATGACCGCACATTTCTCTAGACTATCAATACAAGCCAAGTTTCCCTCTAGGATAACCTGGCGCCTGGCCCACGCCCACAAATGCCAGTCAGGCAAAGCGGCAGCGTCGCCACACCGCTAAACCTACCGGCCCCGCCCCTGCCCCGCCCCCTCAGCCCTGCCCGGCTCAGCCCGGTCCCGTCAGACGCCTTCGCACTGAAGCACAACCTTCGCGCCTGCGCAGACCGGACCTGCGGCAGTAAGGCGGAAGTCGTCGCGCGTGCGCTCAAGGGGAAAGGTGTTTCTTCCTCCCTCCCCTTTTTTTCTAAGACAGCTTAGCTAGGACTTGCTTCCGGGTCGAAGGATTTGCTTCCGGAGAGCGGGAAGGCTGAAACGCGGTGGTTAAGCTGGAGTCGAGTTGGCGAGCTTCTCGGTGGAGAAGGCTGTGGCCATGGACAGGTCAGTTGAGGTGGTGGTAATGGTTAAGCTAGGACACTTGCCCTTCCTGCTTGTAGGGCTGAACTAAATAGTCGAAGCCCGACTCCCACAGGAAGCCAGGAAGGCCCGGGTGCTAACCCCAGGACTCCTTCCCCGGGCTGGGAGTCTCTGCAGATGATGGAAGAAAGGCAGCTTGGGTCGGGAATGGATACGGACAGTGATCATCCCTTGCGTTTTCGCGGCAGCTGTGCCACCTGTTCTGCGTTTTGGGGCAACGTTTTTCATTGCTGGGGTGGGCGGAATAGGAGGTGGTCTGGCTTTCGACATGCCGACTGACTTGACCGAGATCACAAAGCCAGACAGTGACGGAACTGGGATCTCAGCCCAGACTTTCTGATACAAGTTCCAGCATCAGGTAGTTACAGAATTAAAGTCTTTCTATGACCCTGGCACTATGCTAGCCTCCTGCTATACAGGTGAGTTTTTCCTGTTCTTGGCCTCTGGGAATTAGTTGTAGTGGAGGAGACAATGGAGCAGTGCAAAATGATGTGTTTTAACTTTTCTGTGGGAAGAGAAAATGAGGATGCGATAAAAGTCTCTCTGCCACGGGATCTATCAGGAAGACTTCTCAAAGGAGGTAACTCTCTAGTTGGCCTGAATAATAGCTAACATTGAGTGCCTTAAATGCTTTGTTATTACCATATATATTGTATTAGCTAATTTAGTCTTCCTACAATCCTATGAGGATAGGTACTCTGATCCTCTTTTCATAGATTACACTGGGGCTAAAAGAGTTTAAGAACTTGGTGACAGTTAGGAAGCTAATAAGTAGAAGAACCAAGTTGCCCACCTGATATATGTGTCTCCAGACTCCAGGAGGCTCTTTGGTGAGTAAGTGTTCACCAGGTGGATGAGAGGGGCAAATGTAGGCTTCTGTAGAAGAAACATCTACAGGGTGCAAGAATATGAAAAGGAAGGCATTGTGTAGCTAAATGGTCACATGCAATGTATGTTTGTATGAGGATGTTTGTGGTTGAATATAAGACTGAACTGGTAAGTCGGGGGTTAGATTGTAAAAATAAAGGAAATTTGGACTTGATTCTATAGGCTTCAGAGCTATCTTAAGATTTTGAGTGGAGGAAAAAGCATGTTAGATTCTTGTCTCAAAATACAGGTCTTTTTTTTTGTTTTTAATGTTTATTCTTTTGTTAGAGAGAGAGAC
Source organism: Prionailurus bengalensis (assembly GCF_016509475.1). Lineage (NCBI taxonomy): Eukaryota > Metazoa > Chordata > Mammalia > Carnivora > Felidae > Prionailurus > Prionailurus bengalensis. Next base: position 93,494,550 of record NC_057358.1, read on the forward strand.
AGAGCATGAGTGGGGGAGGGTCAGAGAGAGAGGGAGACACAGAATCTGAAGCAGGCTTCTAGCTCTGAGCTGTCAGCGCAGAGCTGGACACAGGGCTCAAACTCACGAACCATGAGACTGTGACCTGAGCCGAAGTCAGATGCTTAATCGACTGAGCCACCGGGCGCCCCTCAAAATATAGGTTTTTTAATTCACACGATTTATTTTCTAGACCTTGAGCTGAGAACAACGGGAGATCAGGGCAACTGCAATAGTACTGAGACAGGAGATGCCATTAGTGTACTCTGGGGAGAAATAACTTGAAGAGTCATTTCTCCAATTTATTAGAATTCTTTTTTATTAATTTTTTTTTTCAATGTTTATTTATTTTTGGGACAGAGAGAGACAGAGCATGAACAGGGGAGGGGCAGAGAGAGAGGGAGACACAGAATCGGAAACAGGCTCCAGGCTCCGAGCCATCAGCCCAGAGCCCGATGCGGGGCTCGAACTCACAGACCGCGAGATCGTGACCTGGCTGAAGTCGGACGCTTAACCGACTGCGCCACCCAGGTGCCCCTAGAATTCTTTTTTAATTAGCTTCCCATCTCACCAGTCCCAACAACAGATTTTATTTTTCGTAGTACCCATGGTTTGAAGAATTTTGGGAACTGCGGAATATTCTTTTAAGAGATGGTTCCTGCAATTTCAGGGAACTCCTCAATTCAACCAAGGAAAGACCTGCCTTCATGAAGCAATTATGTAAAACAGTGCTATGATATAGATGCCAAGTGTTGAAATCATTCCATAGGTGAGAATAACATAGTGAGTGCTAGAAACTCAAAGATGCCTGTGCAGGAAAAATTTGAGAAGTGGACTTTGAGGGATAAGCAGGGTTTGGAATCAAAGAGCGCTGTTAACCAAAAGGTCAAAGACTTGGCTACTGGGATGATGTATGCTTTGACTGACCCAGGGTCTTTTGCTCCAGTCATGATAGAGTTCTTTGCAAATGGTACATTATCATTTCACTCACATGAACTTAATTATACTGTTTTAGGAGCGGCTATGGAGAGATGTCATCTCCTGTGATCCGAGAGGCAGAAGTGACTCGGACTGCACGGAAACAGAGTGCTCAAAAAAGAGTTTTAAGTATCCTTTACGTTGTAAGCATCATTATTCAAATTACAGCATGCTTGGAATCAGACTTATAGAATTTTCTTTTTATGAGAGATATTAGACATTCAGTATTATAATAAAATGATAGGGAAATTGTTAAAATTTGTGTTACCCTGAAAATAAGGACGTTCTTGCTATCCTGTTGTAGCTAGCTTCTGCTGAGATGAGATATCCTTTTTTTATTTGAAATCTAAGTACTCTTAGTTCAGTGTGTAGTAATATAAGACTGATATCTGAGAAATTAAGCGGTAGAGGGAGTGATTTACTCTTTGCATAGAAAAAGTGGTAGCCATCAAAATCTTGTTGAAAAGTGTATTCAAATATTTTATATAGGGTAAATATGGTTGATTCTAACTTTAATGGTGTTTTTTTTGTATGGAAAACTTTTCTTAACTCTTCCTATAGTTCGGCCATCCCAAGATGAAATTTTTGCTAATACTACACCAAGAAACCAGGTTATCCCTCGAACTCCCAGTTCGTTTCGACCACCTTGTAAGATTTTTTTTTGATTTTTTTTTTTTTTTTTTTTTTTTTTTTACTGTTTTATTTATTTTCAAGAGACAGTGTGAGCCGGGGAAGGGCAGAAAGAAAGGGAGATAAAGGATCCAAATTGGGCTCTGTGCTGACAGCAGCAAGCCTGATGCGGGGCTCTAACTCATGAACTGTGAGATCATGACCTGAGCTGAAGTGTGATGCTCAACTGACTGAGCCACCCAGGTGCCTCATAAGAATTTTTGCTTTTAAAGCATTTAATAATATAGTAATATATATTAATATGTACAAATATATAACAAGTATTTGTTATATATATAAATATTATGTACAATATATAATATATAGTTATATATATATAACAAGTATTTGTCATATATATTTATATATGTTAAATATACATAGTATTTAATAACATTAATATAATATTTAATAATAGTAATAGCTATATGTTAAAGCTTACAGTACACGTGATAATCTTTGGTTACAATATCAATAGTTAAGAACAAATAATAATGATTGCATTACTATTTGTTGAACCCTTACCATGTGTGAGGCACTATACTTTACATAAATACACAATAACTGTGATGTAGGTATTCTATCTCTATTTTACCAAAACTGAAATCGAGACGTGGAGAAGTTATTCAATGAGGATAGCATGGCTAAGCATATATGTAAGTGATGGAACCAAAATTCAGACAATGATCTGTTTACTTCAAAGCCTGTGCCCTTTACACTAAACTACCTCTTCAGTATTTGTAAAATTGGAATATGAATAATCCATGGACCCATTAGTGTCTTTCTTTTTTTACTACTTAGTCATGTTATAATGAAAGCATCGCTGTTTGCAGTAAAAGATTTTCCTGCTGGGCTCACTAGTACCAAAAGATCAAGTTTACAAAAATAAGTTAAATCTTCATATCATGGAAATGTTAATATTTAAAGGATTTACTTGGTTAGAATCTAAATAATTAGAAACAAAGTTATTTATTGGTGGTTTGATTGTTTTGTTTTCATGATCAATGTTCATGCACTTTGGATTCTTTTTCTAACCTCTTGTTTGTAGTTACTCCACCCAGCCGAAGCTTACTGAGGCATCCAGATGTTTCCTGCATTCTTGGAACAGGAGGGAGGTCTCCCCGGCTTACACAGTCTTCAGGGTTCTTGGGAAATCTGTCTATGGTATGTGGAAAAATGGGGTAAAAATTTCCCCCTTTTCATATAAGTAAGATATTGAGCTTAAAAGCCTTTAGTGAGGTTTGAAGTCATAGTCCTCAAAAGAGTTAACTAGGTAGGTTACGTAGATTGAAATTGTATTTTGGTTAGGCTTTCAGAAAACTGAAAACCTTAAGCATC